>NW_014333737.1:742202-781418 GCF_000341935.2 Cephus cinctus | reverse complement strand
CGCCGCCGCTCCTGACCAAACCGCAAATCCCATTGTGCAATTTCACGTCCGAGTCCTTCGCAATTCCTTCCCAGGACAATTCTCCTTGGAGGTCGTCAATCAATCTGCAAAAATATTTCCGGTTCGAGTGTTCAACTTTTCGCAAATTCAAATTGACCGCTTCCTGTATTAACGGCGGGCTCAACATTTGAAGTCAACGACAATGGTCCCGCTGATTAAGTGATACGCAACACGACGCACTGTATTAACGTTGTACATAGTCATTGATGCCACGTAAGATTCTCCGTACGAAGGTACGAAGGAATAGCGATCGTTTGAATTACTTTTTTTTTTTTTAATAGACATCCAATTACCAATGCGCATATGATAAATTAATTATAAGGCTTTCGCGCCGGCAATGTCGTTATTGGCGACGCAGGGAACACACCTTCCATACGTTGTACTGGTTTTCTTGTGACGTTATCGAATTCAACAGGTTATATATACCGATCGCGATCGCATAGCGACGCAAGGGAAGTCGGTACCCACCGCGTCACGAGTAATCGAGCAATAACGATTGCAGTAAATAATTGAAAAAAAAAATTCCTGAATCATTCAAAACTGAACTTACGCCAAAACCTGAACTCACGCGTCAACGATCTCAAGTTACTATGGAGATTAAGGAGTCGTTGGCATTTTGGCAGACCTATGCATTAATCGTGATATGCACTGACCAATAACGCCTCGCAAGAAACTTGGCCTTGGCCATGCCTCGCCTTCCACCGACACACCCATTGCCTCCTGCATTATTATGGATACGTCGATGGCACGAGACTCGAGCAACTTTAATCGCATTACGTCTCGCCAATTACATGGAAGTGCGTAAGCGCCATTATTTTCCCGCGTAGTAAACACATATTTGCCGACGTTTACATTAATATTCACGCGTCGAGCTCGAAGTTCCAAGTAAATCACCGAACGCGAACAACATTCCCAGGAAGGAGTTCGTCGCGGTGTCTTCTCGAGAACTGATAAAATTTCGTGGCCAAAATTTTTAAAAGCCCCGTCGAGGATGCACTTTTGCGTACTCGCGACGACCGTCGCGCTGTAGAGAAAGAATGTCTGAATTACGGCTGAACCAACAGCCACGCCCGCAATTCGTTCCAGGAAGCAGCGCATAAATCCCTCGCAGTTCCGCATCTCGCATTCGGCGCGCAGGACAATTCAGGAAAACATTCGCGATGTGATCCGACAGTTATTACACTAGGTTACGAGGACAGACAAAAAGTTCGAGTCACGAAAATCGACTCGATCGCCGTCATAACCCTGACGAGGAAGATATGAGGTAGTAAACGTGAATCTCTGTTGCCGAAAAAAAAAAAAAAAAGAATAATCGGTAAGATTTTCATGCTCGATCAAAATGACTCAATTTCATCCAAGAAGACGGCGGTCAGGCGTGCAGTGTATAATATACACTGTGTATACACAGAGAGACACATAGCCACCGTCAACACCATTCGAGAGTATGAATCCTAGTAAAAAAAAAAAAAAAAAAAAAAAAAAAAAAAAAAAAAAAAAAAAAAAAAAAAAAAAAAAAAAAAAAAAAAAAAAACAAAAAAAAATGGCAAAAATAAACTATCCAACAAAGATATTACATATTCAAATATGTACAATATGTATAGTATACAATTTTATGAAAACATTTTGAATACATAAAACGTGCAAACAAACAACTTGAATGCCGGATAGTCGAACGACGGTCGATGTGTTTTTCCATCTATATAAAATGAAGCAAGGCTAATCCTTTGGACGACTACAAGTGCCGGCGCAAGGGTGTAGCAGCGATACAGAAAGAGAGAGGAAGCAAAACAAAAAAAAAACAAAGACAAATTTGAGAATCTCTAGAACGAGCAGAGAAGAATAACATTTCCACAAAAAAAACGTGCCGTCCACAATATTGTTACCGAACTAAATAATCCTCTGCAATCGCCTATAGAAATCGATCGTAATACAACCAATAGATAAAAATCGTATACGTTGATCATTATCAGGAGCGACGATCCGATGGGAATAAAATCGTTACTCCATGGTAAATGAAATAACGCGACTGTCCACAGCCGAGCATCATTCGACGGAGAGCGTAACGACTGTACCATCGTCCTTACGTGCAACTCTCATAAGCAGAACGTTACAGCCATTACAGGAGCGCCCATATATTTATACGTTCGATCGAGACAAGGTACAGGAACGAAAAAATGCCTAACCTAACTTTGGCAAGCCCTGTCAGAGCCTCGTGTGTTTACATTGGCACCTCGTGTATGCACGTGCGACCACGTGGCTCGAGAATCCAGCGGTCGCGTAATCCGCAACGTGCAATAAAGACGGCGATACCCGAAAGTGAGGCCGGCGACGAGTGCGCGTATCTCTGCGTACAGACGGGAGACGAGATGCCTGTGACGCCGATCCCAAGACCGCAAGAGTGCTCTCAAAGTAAAAGTTGAACTCAAATAAATTAACGAGCTTCGGACTGCACTTTTCACTCGAGGGTTAACGAGCTTAAGGATTTTAAGCTTCGAGCTCGATCCGACGGCACCCGATCCCCACCCAGTTTCATCGTCACCGTCGGCGTCGCAAGGCCACGTAAATAAATTGTACACGCGAGACTAATCGGCAATTTTAACCTGACGAATACCTAACGTCCCCGCATGCACGTGATTGCCTCTATTGGTCTCAATGAGAAGCGGGGTGCTGCTGGTTAACGCGAGTAAGCACCCTACCTATCGGGTGTCCCTCTCGTTACTCGTCGCAGCACTTTATACAGGGTGTCGTTGTCGAGAAAAAAAAGTTATTTATCAACGCCACGTAAAGATTGCCTCATACATAAAACTTTATGCTCGCGTGTATACAGTAATGTATTTACGAATGAGAAACAAACTAATGATATACGACGGGAGATAAATCTTCTTCGTGAAAATAATTTTTAACGACGATAAACATCCCCCGTGGATACCCACGTTCGCGCAAATGTCAATTCCCAGAGAGGCAGAAGGTAAGGGTAAGAAAAGAGAAAAATAAATTTGTATACGCAGCAGCCGGTACATCGTCGGTGCCGTGAACGTGCGATAGGGACTCGATCGTACCACCCGTTATAAGCTCCCCGGTCTCCCTGTAGATTTACAAAGTGAAATTACATTGTGCAATTGGCGCGTATCACGAGGGTGGGAAGTCACGTGAAGGTTGTCAACGTTTGATTGTCTGATTGTCTCTTGGTCGTCTCTTTGAAATGGTTTACCTTTGCCGGCAGCCGGAAGCGGCAAAGTGAATATACATGGTGACATTAAAACGTCACGACGGCCGAGTTGCAACCGAGACAAGAGTGTGCAATGGGCGAGCCGAGTTAGCTTGAGACTTTCGAGCTGTCGCACGGGCAACGTAAACGAGCCTCGGGATTATCATTTTGACGACTTGGCCGCTTTCTGCGAAATAAATCAGAGGCGCTAATTGACCGTTCTTTTTTTCCTTTTTAACCCGATATAACGTTCCGTCGGACCGGAAGTACGTCGACGGCGTTAATACCAGCCTTTCCTAGCGTTAATACGGCTATGAAAATAATCGTTTGGCTGTTACGACATTACACTCGATAATTGTCACTAACAGTACAGCGACTGGGCCTCGAAACGTTAACCGTAACGCGTGATACCTAGCGTATCTAATTTATGGTTTTCATTAGCAGGTTCACTGATAAGAGTTAATTAACGACTTTGACATAGCGCGGACCACGCGACCTTCACCTTGTACGTTACGTTTATGCGTGATAATAGCACGTCGCTCAGTTTTCACGTATCACACAATTTTATTGACAAGTGTCAGATTTGTTTTTTCGCCTCAACGTCCAGACGACTTTTTTGCATTACTCGTAGGGTTTGTAAAATTTTGAAATTTTTCGCCAATTACAGCATTTTATCGAATTAAAACGAAGGAGCCTGGAGAACCGGATTTTATATTGGGCAAGAACGAGCTACTTTGACATTTCGTGGTATAAACGATAATTTTGAAAAAAAAAAACAAAAAAAACATGTTTTTCTTCAAATTTATTAATCAACGTCGGATAGCAATTATTGATATTGCTCATATAGCTATGACAGTGCCAGATCGATTATTCGATTTGAATTTTATTCCCCACAGCTGTGCAAGTATCGGGATACCAACGTGACTAGGTCGGTGAAAAAAAAAAAAAGACACGGAGCGAGATTGATTTTAGAAAATGTATCGTCTATGTTTTTTTCTCGAGGTTGGTAAGCAGTTATTAATAGCTACTGGTTATTTAGACCGCGCGTAGTAATCTAACGAAAAAACAGGACACCATTGGAAGGCGACTGGATCTAAATTTCCTCCGTGACACGCGTGCTAAGTCGACTAAAGCGATCGCAGAGTTGTGTCTCCTTGTCAATTTTACTGACGCTCTAATCGCACTAAAAGTATAATCCAATAGAGAATTATCGAGAGCAGTGCTGTATATACGTATATGTACTCGTGGATACAACTGAATGCCAGGAAATAATATTTCGAAGGTCACGCAATTGTCGTTTCTCAAACTTCCTGATAACCGTCGGCCGTGTGAACGTTATCCAAATTCAAAATTAAAATTCATCTATTATCCGAGTGATCAGGAGCGCCTTGAATTTTGCAAGATCAATTTTAGTTCTTGTCCCCAGTCATTGAAATCGAGTTCGCCTCAGAAACATTCTTCGTTTCCTAACTTACACATAGGACCATGAGAGATCGGTGACGACAAAACTAATGACCCGACAAATAAATATAATCATCGCAATCGCTAAAAGGAAACGTATTTGCTCGTCAGGCAAGCCGGATAAAAATGCAGGCGGAAATACGCGGTATGAAATCTCCCAAGGCAATCAGACTCAAGTAACGTAACGACGGTAACAGGCAATGCGCGAGGGAAATACTGTAACAATTCCACTAGACAAAATCAGCATAAAAATTTTATTAGATTTCAATGACTCGATAAAGCAGTACGATGTTCAACTTGATTAGAAATTTAGACGCCTAGCGTCACGCTCGATGCGTAGCATGTACGTGCGAAGGTAAGGAGAGACTGTTCAATAATTCCGTGAGGAGCGTTCAAGAAGACAAATCTACTGATTGTCAGCGACACGAAATGACATATATTTCTTTATAACGCTTACATACGCAGACAGAATCACGTTCCCTTAATTGCTTACAGCAGAGATGTCAAATATATCAAGAAGGACGTGGAGCAATTTAAAAAAAAATTTAATCGTTCCCACTGCAATAAATATTTCATAGTACTTTGCCGAATTACAAATGACGATGGGTACACTGTGTCCAAGGACCTCAACGAGTAGGAACCGGACTTCAAATATTCAGGACACTTATTGAATGTTAATTTTTATTATCCCAATGACGAATAGTCATGTCCCTTATACGTGCCACGTTTGAAATTCCACGTTCAGTAATGATTGTACAGGATCATGCATAATTCGGTGGACATATCTATCGGTTCACGGTCTGGTTAATCGACGGGCAGATTTTGACATTGATGACTGATGGTCAATGTACGTTTCTAAGGTGATTGAATATAATTAGCATACTGATCGAGGAAAGTTTCCGAAACTCCGAAATTACTTTAGATGGTGCCAATCGAGTGACAACGTGACAATTAAATATTACTGATCCCTGTATACGTGGTTGGTATATGCTAATAGGATGATTGCAAAGGATTCTTTTTTGGAGATATCGAAATTGAAAATTTTCACAGCACGAGTAGGAAGAATGGTATTTTGTAGACAATAAGTGAAAACATATTTTTAAGTGTAGGCAGGAACGGAAGTAATGGATATATGAGCAGTAAACATTCTGACATACCTTAACGCTATGTTACTTCCTGCGAAAATTAACAGTATCGTCGTGGCATATATAACGATAATGACACTACTACAAATTATCCCCTTCGTGTCTACAGATGTCAGTCATTGTGCGAACAATGTCCGGCTGTCTAGGTGTTTACGTGTTTTATTGGCCTTTGCGTAATGCCGATGAATATTCAGATCTTGTGTACTCGTATAATTGTACATCAGGGTTTGTATCTCACGGCAGTACCGGAAAAATGACTCATTTACTAAATCATCAAAGTCCTTCATGCCGATAAATAGAAATAACTAATCTGTCATGAGAGAATGAATTTTTATCTGTTACAGAAAGAAAGTTATTTCTATTTCGACTGATTTAGAAGTCCTTATTAGTTAGATTCGTCTGAACGGAGAATATCGATATAATTTTGCTTCGTGTTTAACAAGTCTGAGACATATACACGTATTGAAATTTGTGCATGCATAACCTATATTATTATTGTATGGAACAATTTGACTCACCATCGATGACGTTCTCCAATACTAGTGATTCAACTTGAATTGCACTGAACACAGAACTGATTTTACACTCCGTATTAATTTTCGGATAAAACAGAACGAATCGGTGAACCGAACGTCGCGACGACCGACAATCAACTAACTCGTGTAACGTTTACTAGATACTTCGGATATGCTGTTTCAAAAGAACACAATGCATACTCAGACGTAGGGCAAGGGACTGAATACATGAAAACAATAACAGTGACTCTTGAACGAAGCAAAAGAATAGCCGTAGCGAGTATCGCAGGGCCAAAAGGTCTAGCCAATCACCGACTTAAAGAAAGCCGTACCGTCGTCAACTAACTACGCTTGTTAGTAAACCCGATTCGGCATATAACCTCAAACGGTACAGCAAAATTCCGAAACACGAAGAGAAAAATTGTTCTTTTAATACTCGTCGTCACGTGTGCAAATTTTAATAGGCAATATATTAAACCGTTTTACTCGTGCGTTAACAGATTCAACTGACTGACAAGTTACTCACACGACTTCCATTAGACAGGGTTCGCGCAGGGTCGAGTACACTCCTGCCAGGGTCAACTCAGTTAAAATCATTTGACTCAGTCATCATCTACTGCGTGATATCAATATACGGTTAATCACATTTACTTAATGTAATTTCAAATCTTCAGAGGGTTCGCTTTGCGTCCGTATGTCAGCTGAAATTCCACACGTTCGATCCAGACCGATAGCACTGACATCGAGACACTTAAATGTCAATTCGTAATGTCTGGTGGAACATTATCAAAATATCGATATAGGCTTCATGCCAAAGGATGAATAAACCCAGATAAAACTAATTGTACGTACTACAAAATAGCCCGATACTAACACATTTAACATGTCATTTACTTTAACGGCCATTTTATAATCTGGTTCGTCATGACACATGAAAATGCCGAACAAGAGCGGAATTACCCGAAGTAAGATCGGAGGTATACCCTAGGCCATTGTCGCGCGCATAGCAAGTACCGACACGTGTGAAAGTATAATGACAAAGAAAGAGAAAGGATTGGAAATAAAATAGATCTAAGCTCGTACGTGTTGTATAGAAATTTCATAGGTTAGGCTTGCATCCAAGGTTCTTCGATATTTCTGCCTTTTCTGCAACGGCCGGTTAAAGACCTCATTGACTGCGCAATATATTTTCTATTCAGCTTTGACTATATCTAATTGAGTGTAACGTACAGCAAGAAATGACGTAGACGGCTGAGGTCTCCAATAATATTAGATTCTACACGCATCAGACTGGCAACCTGAGGATATGTATGCCAAGGCTCCCCACTAGTTGGACGGACATAAAATGTACGTATATATGAACGTTAGAAAGTGGTCGTAAGGGTCAGCTATGTATTCACCTGAATGCATGTATCCTCGTACATAAACCTATGTATATAAGTATTATAATTCGATTCACTGAATTTAATCGGAGTCGCCCAAAGCCTGATGCGGTAATGCCGAAGTATAGAAAATTTGGCAACTTCGTAAAATTAGCATAGCCACGTGGATTTACGTTAAGAGATACAAGCAGTGTAAAAAAAAAATTAAAAAAAAAAGAAATTGACACGTTACCAAGGTGATAAAGTGTAAAAGGAATTTCGGAATGATTATCCTCGTTCTTGATGCTGTAGGCAGCAGCTATCAATTACAAGGTAAATTGGTATATCTCGATAAATTGCTACCTTACGCCAAATTTGCGTCAATGATATTGCCAATTTTCCAATAGCATCGAAATGTACAAACGATCTCAAAATTTCAGGATGTTTTGGAATACGCATAATATATAGAATATATGACGTGCTTATCGTCACGTATATCTATCAAGTGTACCGGTGTAAAGAATCATTTTTTAATGAACGATTTTCTGAATACTTGCACCGGGTACGAAATTCAAAAATTTTATTGACAACTTTTTTAAATTGCAGATCCACCCGGTCTTCTACAGTGCCTCGATTAAATGAGTTCGCATTCATCGTGTCCTCGTTGGCCCGGCATTTAATTCGCTGAAAAACACGTTTATGACTCCGTAATAATAATAGGCTCAAGGATTACATCACGTGGGATGACTTTTAAAAAAAATACTCCACTCAATCCCTATAGAGCCAGTTTCGGCGGGAGCTGTCGCTGTCTGATTTTTCGCCGGGGGCTCTCGATTCCAAGAAGCCAATGTATTCATTGGGTAACGCATAAGGTTGGCCCAGTATCCATACACATATACATATACCATTTACGGAACTAAAAATGAGAACAAGAATTGACGCCCTGAAAATCCTGCCGACAAAAAAGTCAACAATAGTTCGATTCAATTATTAAAAATTCGTGCAATTTTCTATTAAAAAGGTCCACGACCACGAAAATCCCCCAAAAAAAACATACTACAACGTAACACGTGACTTCCATTACGCATGACGCACTGTGACAGTGCCGTAAGGAAATGCATATCTATAAAAATAATTTGATTGAAAATCAATTCAAATAAAATTCCCCCCGTGGGCCTAATCGAAAGACGATACACTCCGTGATCAAAATACAAACCCATCATAAAGAATCCAATGACGTACTTCCCCCTGGCCACACATAATTTCTATTATATGCACCAACGATCAAAACATATGAAAACTTTTAGAAGCAGGTGTTAAGGAACGGTATCCAAATTCTAATGCAGAATGAGCTTCCCCTGTATATTAGTATGCTGCTCAAACCGGATTGAAACTTGAGGTGAGTCGAGTCGAGGTGAGTATGAAGTATATATGTGCAAAGTGAGGTGCGTATATATGAACGGGTCTGATCAAATCGTTCGAATCGATGTCCAGTTAGCATTGGCCTTGCCAGACGATACGGCCTCGGCTGGATACGAAGGAAGGCTACGTGTTCAGATGCAACGAGCAATCTCAAAGAGCAGAACGGAAATGGCGACAACTCAATCAGCCCACTCACCGTCCAGTTCGATGGCAACACTGATGCCCACGTTAAATTAACCTCTGGTCACTTCCGATACGGCAGAGGGAAAGAGACAGAGAGAGATCTCCAAAAATTTTCATGCGAGCAGAAATTAAGCACGATTATGAGAAGGAAGTACGCAATTACAGAAGATACCTAATAGTGGAGTGAAAATAGTAAAACTGTCGTAATCAGCTCTAGAGTGAAACCAGCCAACATACGTGAAGCGTGCAACCAACGTACGCAGTCTAAAATTCTTGGATTGTCCCAATACAAGAACCAGGTGCACTCGAATATATGTGTGTCACGTTCGAAAGGCATTAAGAAATCAATTAGGTTCAATGCGCCCGTTCGAGCAATAACAACGAGTCTGCTTTTCGATGATTTTGAGAACGTTCAATCCTTACGTCAATAGAAATCACGAGGAACGACGAATCTAAGGAATGCCTGGCACTTGGCTCTCCAGAGCATAAAGTCAAAATAAAGGATCAAGAGGAAGGAATGTTTCTGGTTTGATTAACTGAAAATTAAGTGACGTTAATATTATGGAGGGAAACGTCGGTACTGGTTGTTGGCGTTTGATGATTTAGTACAGTCATTATAGTCATCTTGTTATTCAAGGTACTCATTGCAGATGGTAGTTATAAATTATCTTTCACACTTGACCACCCGTAATTTAACAATTTACAGGGTGTAAGCGAATCGCTATTTATTCTCATGGTTCTTAGAAAATGTATGCATTCTCGAAAATCTTAATTAACTCGAGAAACCATACTGAGAAATGATAATAAAAGACGTGTTCGATAAGCCGCAATGTTTTGCGGGTAAAATGATATTTTACATACGTAAGATGAAGGAGTCGAGAGGAATTTGCAGGATTTAAAAAGTAGCCAAAAATAGTTTCAAGAATCTCCATGATTTGGGCATCGACTTATGTGGATTTCTTATCTCTGTCATTTCATCCAGATAATTTGACACGTCACCGTGACGTTTTTACAGTGACGCTTCAAGCGTTCATTTTATCATGACTGTCCGTCTAGTTGGGTGTTAAATGAAAATCATCATTGTCTCTATACCAGCATCAATTATCATCTGACAATGCAGCATTCCTCTCTAACGAGATTAACTCACGTTACGCTGCTAGCGTGCATAATATCTTCATATATATTTTTTCAGCATTCGCATCGCTCGAGATAATGAAAAGCTGATGTTAGTGGTGCAAGAGTTTTAGATTTATTGGACACGGCAATTGTGACCGCAAGCAGCTTATTCTAATAGCAAGTAATAGGCCGATTTGTAGCGTCTGGTACAATAATTACTATTACGATTAATCGCTCAGAGACAGCTGCAATGATAGGTCTCGTGATGCCAATAAATACGTGTGTCGCTACTACACAGAAATATATCGAGGTCGTTCTAGTACGATCCACAGAATTCAGGGCAATGATTTTATTTAAAAAAAAAAAACATTGCGATCCTGCCCAGAATACAAAAAACATTCGCGAAAGAATTAACTGCGGAATTATTCAAAAATCCTTTCACTTATCATTATCCTTAATTTAATGAAGGTACAGTGCCTTGAAATAATAAGTAAATGCATAAACGTACAACAGAAAAAATTTCACGTTAAATAAAACACCCTTATCCCATTCATCATTCAGTAATTATATAAAATGCGATATATGTAAAATCTCCAATAATATAAATATAAATATATATATATATATATCCCTACAGCGAACGTGGTACTAACTTCCTATAATTAAAAGTAAGGACAGTGCACCCGCCAAAGTTTTCCTTAGAGTGATAAAATTATATTTTCGTCCTTGTCCTACGTATTGTAGGTCATTGGCGAGAACGTCATTCTGCGCGCGACCGCGAAAAGAATTGGCATAACCTCTGAATCGTCTCGGCGAGATCGTTGGCAATTTTAACGACGAGAAATTTCCAACTGGATGAACTACATAGCGAAATGTACCTGTTCCAGGAATATCCATCTCTTGATAATTTTGATCTTATCATTACTCGATATGACGGTGCAAGATGCATTTTTAAGTGCATATGTAACATGTATACTTGATGCATCGTTTAATCCCTGAGAAATCCTTGACTAATTCGCTATCGTCCTTCGTACGATTGTTTACGTCGATATATACCGGATGATCATCTGACTTCTTGATAGTGGAAGCAGTGTATCATTCACAACAACATATATATATATATATATATATATATGATTATAAAAGACTTGTAAATATATGTATAAAAGTAACTGACGTCGTAGGGAAGATGCAACGGCCTTTGTCGGTATGTACGTGTGGTTAATGTTGATGAGTGATCAGAGCGAGGAGTGCAACGATCGATGAACGACCTCGATAAACGAAAGGTAGGAACATCTTCGCGAAGTGCCAGAAGACTCGTTGAGATGGAATTGAAGGGATACATTGATAATTGTAAAATTTCGTGTAACAATAGCACAAGGATGTCTCGTGACGAGGCCGTATATATTTCAAGGTTGGGTTGGGTGGTTGGCAAAAGGAATAAATCTGCATTTATAAAAAAACCGCTTTTAAACGTAGATACCGACTGAGTCTGGGAATCGTGTGAGATATGAAAATTCATGAAGATCGTGGAACCTTGGTATTTGTAAAAAAAAAAAAAAGCGAATCGATGAAAAGAAGCTATGCCCTTGTTTTCGTTTTGATCCATCCAGTTCGCAGACTGAGATCATCATCGCGAAGACATACGACTCGTAAACCAGTTATCAGTTGATGGGGGAAAAAAAAGTCTGGCCAGTAAAAGTAAGGAGTGAAGTATTAACGATAATTAGGTATGAGGTATTGTTGATCGTAATTACGAGCCAGGTGGTAAGAAATCTGCCGTGAAATTAAAGGAGAGAAAATTCACGTGTGCGTGTACTTACCATCTCGTTCGTGATCCGGCGGGAGATGAGGTTGCAGCTGATGAAGATGCTCGTAGTAGTGATGATGGTGCAGAATGCACTCCAGGTCGGTGCAGTTTAGCATTTTACGAATCCACAAAAGCACACTGCTCCCCACGTACTGTATTTGTATATCACGTGAATGATCAAAAGTGATTTTAATTCGTAACTTCGGGTTCCGAAAATCTATACTGTTTCACTATCGCGACCGGTGGTCCCTTTGCGGGACTGGATGGGACTGATGGTATCACGTGGAATGTTGATACCAGCTGTAGGTGGTAGATGGGAGCCAGAGAATTATTACGATTCGCGACACGTGCTTGACTTAGGTCTGGTCGCATTGATCTGGGATTAATGACGACTCGGAGAATTAGTTCTGGGATGACGTCAGAGTGTCACGATATAATCAACCCATCTTTCGCGCACTTCGAATATCGGTTGAAACGGTCGAGCTAAACGTATCGGCGCGAGTCTTTAGAAAGTCGTCGGTTGGACGTCTTGGAATTTACACATTGGTCTAAAGGCACGATAATGATTTTCGGCCACTTCCCAGTCCTGCCCATCAAATTACACGTACGTGGAAAACCGTTTGGAGGCAAGAATTTTTTGTGGAATCGATAATTTAATCACGTTTGCCAACTGCCGATTTTTTTTATAGACCCGTAACCAGGACTCCGATCTGAACTTGATTTCTTGTTGGCGAACGGATAGAAGGTGAAATTGCAGAAGCCGGTCTCCTTCCCGACTGGTCACGCTTGCATCGAGTAATCTCTTGGATTGGTCTACTGCGTCCCAGAGTAGGTGAAGGGGATGCTGTGTTTCTCGTGAATTGATCGAAAGCGACAGGAGCCGCATGGGGGGTTCGATCCTCACTGTAAACTCACGTAAAACAGGAACTGTCAATTATTAAAATTCACTGATAACGATGCAAGCTATCTACGATATCCAAGAACTCGAATAAATCATTAACCGAATGCACGTAACAGTAATTATCTTCCTTGAAAATTATTCGCAAACAACCGCGCACAATAATAATCAAACAAGTATATCTAGTCACTCGTGACAAACTGGTTTAGGAATTCACAGATTAATCTCCGGTTTGTAATGCTTTTCCTTCACTTCAAACACACAGTCAGTACCAGCCGCGAATTTCCAAAATCGATTAATCCGTCCACGGGGAAAAAATGGTATTAAAAAAAAATACTAATTTTCAAAAATCAAAATTGTCTGAAAAAACACCAGAGTCTCTCTCGGGTCGTCTACACTTTTTAAGAAATTGCTAAAAGTACAGACGAGCATTAAAATAAAAGAAATTAGTGCGCCTGCCACCGCGAACCAGTAGTGGTGGATTTAACGAGCATTAATTGAATGACTATACAGTAGAGTCTTGGCTCGCCTAGTCGATGCTTATGAACAATGTAAATGTTTTTGCACTGGAGGTTACCGGTCACGCGCGGCGGCCGAGCCGTGAGTGGTTCTCTCAGTGGTTAGCACTTTGGCCCGTAGCGCGCCAAAAGGCTTGCTCTATGCTGGGGGGTTACGGCACTGTTAAGGGTTGCAGGCTCAGCAGCGGTCACGGGGTCGCGAACGGCACCACTGAGCGAGCGCACTCCGAACACTAACTTGACACTTATCGTTCCGTGCTTAGCGATTGTTGGGAACGGTATGTGAGCGGTGACGGTGTGTGGGTCACTCAGCCACTGGCGGGCACTTACTTTCCAGTCGCCATGTTGGCACCGCTCTCCCCCTACGTTTCTCAGCTCGAGACTCAAAGCCAGGACAGCGGCTGCTGCACCGATGTTCTTTCTAACCTGCTCTTGTACAGGGACTCTATTGCTACTGTACATAAGGCGTCCTACACCTGGTCCAGGTGCCCTGTCCTTTGCTGGTAGAGTCAAGGTTCCTGGGTCCGGTGCTACCTCCTTGGTCCGAGCCTATGAACTCTTGCGGCCAAGTTCACCTTTGACCTAGGTATGGCGCAGTCAGTGGCTGCTGGGTGGAATTACTCAAGAGGACCAAGAACCTGGATCGGATTGGGTCAACATTTTTTTTATTAGGATCATCACGGAGATAAGGGTCTAAATTAATTTTTTTATTTTACCATAATTATCTTGGGACTATCTGGGCCATAGAGAGTCTTCTGGGTCATGACCCGAAGGGTCGCAATTGAATCCTGCTTATTATATGAAGTCCGTAGAAAAGTGGTTAACAGACATTGTGTGATCACGTGGAGGAGTATGACGAGTATTTACAAAATAATTATACAAATATTCTTATTTACGTAAGACATTTGGAAATACATACGGAAGAGGTTCTACGTCTTAGAAAATTTGTTACGTAAAAGAGCCCTTCCATAGTCTTTACCGCACCTACTGACCCTCGTCCTCAGTGACTATTCAGTCACGATCTCCAGTCAACTGCCCCTGCGTTACCTTTTCTAGATGCAGTTATAACTACGTATATATAGTTGGCTTGGATCTTATTCAAAAACTGTACCGCGCTTACCAATAACTTGGACAAATATTTTTCTACCTACGTTACTAGGGGCTTTTTCTTTTTTCATTATGGGTCTAGCCTCTCCACGGCACCAAACCAATAGGTGCTTCTACCGATGCACGTGTTATCTTCTAGCCGCTATCCTTTTTCCTGGACCCGTGTAAGAGGTTACCGCTCTCACGCTGGAGAAACTTGTCGTCCTCGAAGGTAGAGAATACGACTATGGGGGATATAACTATATGTCACTGAAACTCACTAAGTAACTAGGTACATTCTTAATGTTCGATAGAAATCAGAACTTGGACGCTTTGAGACTGGCCATTGAGAATCTCTCTTATTTACATGAATATCCGTCATCTGTTATAGCGTCCGCGTGGGAAAAGTGGTCTGGATATAAAGTAGAGCAACGTTCGGTACTTTTAATGAATTTCGATTTGATTTCGCTCGTGAGTCACCGGCGCGCGCATAAAATAAACATTTCCGTATTTACGTCTACCGGAAGTGTCGTTTCTGCGGTGAAATTTGAAACGGCTTCTTAACCGCGTCTATCGAGAGAGTTGGACTGTGTCTGATATAATTTTTAATATTGAATTTTGTAATTTTTTAAATTTATGAATTAATAGTTTTTAATAATTAAAATTTTACGTCAATTAATATCTCGTTCTCGATCCGTGTGGTATCGTTCACGTTAAATTTATATATCGCGATTTGAACTTATATATGCCAACTGTCAAAAATATGCAAAGTGGGTAACCTACACCGTAAACATCTGAAGTTCTGACTGTATGGCAAGTCCGAGACCTCGAAGGTAATTGAGATAATTACCATCCATATTGGACAACTGCAAGTATGCAGTTAGGCCTGTTCGAGGTTCAGTGGTGCGCTCGTTGATAATCTTAACGTTCCCGCATGCGCGTGACTACGTCTTGCCTTTCTACCAAGGACGGCAACAGCAAAGAGTCGAAAGTTTCTCGTCCGACTGTTTTGACTATATATATATATATATATAAATTAGAGTTACCATTGATTGATTTATGCAGTCGTAATGTAGAATCCGTCATGACGATAATCATCTTATTCTTCCTTATAAGAAGAAACGCTATTAGTATGTTCAGAACTGCGGACTAGAATTTATCGGGTACAGAGACGGCGACAAATCCGCGATGAGCTTCTTCGGCGAATACGATGGATCACCATGTTTGTTGGATAAACGGCCTAGATTTCGCTCATTTAAGAGTTAAGGTGAAAATACTAGTGTGTCAGTGGACCGCCGGATGTCAAAGAAAAACGAAAATCTCCGTACGCGAATTTTAAGATAATTTGCAAAAATAATAAATAACATCTCAAAGGCTTTGATAATAATGAAACTGATAAAGTGTAATACTGACTAAAAGTCTGATTAAAAAATGCACACGATATACCGGTAACATCGCGTAAGAAATCTGAACGAGATTGAAAAAAAGGCAACAGGAAAGGATAAAGTTTCCTGAACTTCCCATCCCGGAGTGTAGTTTCCGGTTTTTATCTGAACTCGGAAATCTAGTCGTTATGGAATCTCAAATGAATTGCAGGGCAGTTCAGTTAGGTTACCCGGTATTGCATGACCTACCTATAACCCTGGACAAGTACGTGAGAAAATCCTACGTCCGTGACATCTTGATGCATGTGGTATTTCTCTGTGAAACTGAAAAAGACTCTCTCTCTCTCTCTCTCTCTCTCTCTCTCTCTCTCTCTCTCCCTCTCTCACCAAGTTGAAATACTTAGAATTATGTAATTACGACTAGCCCATACCTTTCACCGCACCCATCTCATAATCATCTTTGCACGATTCCCGTTTCTTTGAAGAACCGTGAACGGAATCTATAATACCGACCGAGCAAGGAACTCACTTAACACTTGTTCCTAACTTCCGTCTCTACACGAGAAACCATAGAAATTAGCATCTCAAGAGGAAAGGTTAGACCCGACGGTGATTCCCTGAGAATCGCAGAACGAAAAGGAAGAATCGACGAGGGTGAAACTGCTTAAGGTAAATCAACCGAGCCGATCGCTTCTTGTCCGACGCGGAAGGGAAGGACAATCGGTATGCAAGAAGAAGACGAATCGAAGAATAAAAATAAAATAAAATAAAATAAAATAAAAGAAGAACACTCGAGGGACGAACGTACGTCGAGGCTCCTCGAAGGTCGCAGTCCATGCGAAAATGGAAATTCCAACTTGAGGCCAAAAATGGCCCGGTAAAATCGTTCGGCTGGCGTAAACATCGCGGTCGATCGGTAATTTATATTTCCGTGTTCGCGACGGTGCAAGTAGCCTTGCTTTCGACAATGACCCAGATATTCCAGGCGATGCTAGGATAACTGGGAGAACTGCTGTAGGGCGTGGAGATCGACTCCTCGTAAACGACGCCCATCTCTCTTGATCTTGATGTTATCGGTACACGCTCGTTCTCGCGTTTCCTTCCTTTCTCCTTCGTTCGGACAGACACAGTGATTGACTGACCAATGAAAAGCCTCTGGTGGCACGTGTGGATCTGTGAGACACAATGACACCTATGGATCCAACCATATCCAGTATAACTGTCAAATATCGAACTGTCACATTTTTAATTAATTTTAACCTCCAAAAGCACTGTCACTTATGAACAACATAAAAAATTATCAATATACTTAAACACATAGCTACAGTCTGATTATGCAACGATATAATGTATTTCTAGATATAGAACAGCTGATATTTTCTATAACCTTATACTCCGTATGGGCAAAAATTTACGTCAAGTATAAAAGTGACTTTGGTAACGATCCTTACTTACTAGCAGAGTCTGTACCGTTACACATATCCAATTCGGCAAAGCCCTTAATACAAGGTGGCCGTAGAATTTGAATAATCAGATATCTCATCGCGGATAACGATTTACCTTGAATAATAATAAATATAAATTGCGCAATTCATTTAGGTACAGATCAACGTGGACCACCAAAGTCCAAAGCGAAGGGCATCTATAGTAACATTTTAGATAAATTAACAGTACGAAAGCACGTGGTGCACTGTTCTTTTTTTCCTATTAAAAAGTTTTAAGGTCCTTCATGTAAACTGTATGAGAAACGTTCTGAAACGTTTCCTCACGTGTATTAATGTATGTCTGATAAAATACGTGTGTTCAATTATCATATGGTTCGATAACTCTAGAAAATATGAAGTCTAGACGGATATCGTGTTATTACGGTAAAATCACGATAAGACAATTTCATGTCGGCCGTGTAAAATTGTCAGCGACTCGAACGTTTGAATTTCACTGAAAAATATCCTCTGGCGAATAGTCATATGTATATGGGTGCGTACGTGAGTACCCGGCCGTGATGATTTCGCAAGCGAGTCGTTAGGGTGTAATAAATTTTCATAGGAGTTGATATGAAAATAAACGAGATAGGACAATCCGAGCTAAAAGCATTCACTTGGACAAATGTTTGGTAGACGTGCAAATCAAGATCCTATTTTTGTAGTCGCTCTTTTCTTACTTTAATGTCAGTAACGCCAGGGCATATGTATACCTATGCGATACATTATCAAAAGTTTATTATAGCTAGGCTTATACTATACCGTCTGCCATTATGTTGTTACAAGTGTTAATTTTTAATGTCTCCAGATTCATTATCTTCGTAGAATTTATTCTGTCGCCATGTGTACTCACGCGAGGTACGTCATTAAAGTGTGATTATTAAATAGTGATACGTTATTACGGTACTACTATATGTATGTATACAGTGATACATAGACTACGTACTATTATTTGACCCCGTCCACGTTACGATGGTACATTTTAATTATCCTCCAGTTGGCCATAAAGAGGAAACGACGTTACTTTTTCGGAAAATTTTTGGAAAAAAATTTACGCAAGCGCAACATGTTAATACCGTGAGACACAATGCCAGTAAATTGTATAGTATGGTATTCAAAGGTAATAGCAACATTTATAGATGTCAAATCGAGCGTTGATAATGTGTTATTTTGCAAAATAAAAATTTTTCTCCAAAGTACCCATGGTTACCAAATTTCAGGTATTTATATATATTTTAAGTATTATCGGATTTTCTTGGTATTTTCGAAATTAGCATGAATATTAGCATAATAAATATCCAAGCCCATGTCCGGCGTACGAGTGTCTCTCTTTTTGGCTGATGTAAGTAAATAGTGAAAATAAAAAAAAAGAAGTCCGACTATTCATCAATAGAAATTGGTATTCGGCACTTAATAGGGTGCGGCGATTTAGTCACTTAATGCAAATATGGTATGTATGCGTATGGTAGTAATTTTAATGACCAGTGAATAGAGACAACGAGATCACAAAGGCTCCGGAACGTCGAAGCTATTCAGTCGGTCACCAATTGAGGCAGTATAATGAAAGGTGGTTGAAACCGCTTTTCAGTGAAACATAACGTGCTAATTGGAGCGTGGTTAATAACTTGGGACGAAATGCGATTTTCGTAATAATATTTGATAACAGAGAGATATATCTTAGAATATTGGTAAATTAAGAAGGGAAGACAGGATCGTTTGGTATATCGTGTATACGTGGTAGATCGTGATATAACTATGTATATAGGCAATCGGTAAATCGATCTGACGTCGAGTATTGATTTTCTTCGTTAACGATCGATATTGCATAAGATTCTAAGAATTGTGACAGTGTAAAAATTTAATGCGTCTTACTTGATCGTAACGAGAGTGATGGCAGTACGATATGCAACGTTAATACTTCACGTGTCAGTATGGTGTCAACGATAATTAGTTTTAACCGTAGGGATTTATTTTGTAAAGGATATACATATGTACGTTGTGTTAAATGATTTTGTTGATGTATATTGCATAATCTTCGAAAGCGGTGCGAGTTTCAAGTTCAAGTAACAGAGCCATTGTGAAATCAAGTATGTCGAGACTCAACGTGTGCACAGCTGTTTAGAATGTATTTATAGGACTTTTTTGAGATGTTACATAATGTTACCAGAGTTTTTTTTTCCTGATCGGTCGAAGACGTCGATACAAAGACAGTTTCGATATTGTTATTTAATCTTTAGGATTTCTTTCTGACAACATTCTTATCAAGGCCAACCTGAAAAATTCGAATTTTCTATGACACTTATAGGTATGCCATAATGCTTGTTGGGTGTTGTTATATGGATTAACGAGACGGAACAGCTTTTTTAATGGTGTTTGGAAATGTTCTTAAATGGCAATTGGAATTGTGAGGACAAAGTTGGTTGCGATTAGACGTGCAAGGTTAATGCCTAATTGCGAGAATTATCTGAGGACAGTTTTCTCGTAGCAATTGGCTGTACAGAAAAATTATGTAATTATAGTTCTTTTTTTGTACGTTATACGCGCGTTCATTGTATGGCTGTGGAATTGAATTTTTATTGGCTAATGATAAATGTTAATTTCTTGTCTGCTTGGTATTTATTGAACGAAAGTTTATGTCAAAGTTTTCTTTATGAATTAATGATCTCACGGTTAAATCCTTTTCTCGCATATGTATCAAAAACGTATAGTGTTTGATTTATCGATGCTAAGGATCTACGTGACGCACGTACGTCTTTCGTAGGAGATTATAATACAATCTTACATAACCTGTTAATTACCATTGGCGTCGATGACAAAGTGCGATAGGCGAAACGTAAAATTGTTTTCTCATTAACCGCACTCTGCCGATTAATCGATAATATGATTCGTGTAAAGCAAATGTAAAAAAAAATTAATAAAAATGTTCATAGTAGATAATGCAAAGGCTGTATTATACTTTCGTTAAATTCTGTACATAGAAACTGTATAGGATATATTAATTTCATAATTACATTGTAAGACTTAAGAACAACCATAAATTATCTCTTCGTTTTTTGTTTTCTATATATTATAATTGTACAGTTAAAATAGCACCGAATATAAGATCGTCCAGCGAGGATTGATCCGTAAAGAGAAATGATAATTTCAGTCACATTAGAGATTCCTGAGTATCGTTTAATTCTGAAATGCAATAATTTAAAAAAAAAAATGGGAAAGAGTAGTTTTGTTTTTTCCATACTTTCCCACAACTATATACAAAAAATATGTCACGTACTTGACACATTAAATCGATTTGTTCATTGTATACGTTCGTTAATTATTAATCAAATGATACCCTTAATATAAAATCGTTGTATAATATTCTTATCCTTATTACGTCAATGTTATGTATCCTCATGAGACGTAGAAGTTCTCTTGCGCACGGCATTATTAATAACATTGGCCAATGTATTGCTGCGTGAACGTGATCTTTGTCTTGCTCTCTCGGCTTCACGTGTTATAATAAGACTTTCAGTCAGGAAAGCTTCTCGTTTAATTCGATCACGTAATTTCCGCGGAATACCCGACAGACACCACTGTACTGCCATAGTCACCACACCAACAACGTTCTGAAGGTAAAATATGAATAGCGATAATTGCTCCTCTTACACGATGAAATCTACTCGTCAATTGGAAAATTGGTCAATAAATAATTAAATATACCTGAAATACAACGATAAAAGCGAGTCTTGCAGCAAGAATGTGCCAATATATAGTTGGTCGTTTGTAAGGCAATGTGGTATGGTCTGGTGGATTTCTGTATTCTACGTATCGACACATTGTCACGTTGTCAAAGGAACTATACAGAGGACCAGTACCATTAGCAAAATCGGCTGTGTTGAAGTAGGCCAGGCTGTGATTTAGAAATCCAGTGTCAGTTTTATTTTGACTGACTGCAGCCATGTAAACCAGTCGTGGAATAAAGTTCGATGAGAATGCTATGATAAAAGCCTGTTGAGAAATATTTTCTTAGTTAATATGAGTATTGCAGATAATGTATGTACTATATGTACTTACGTTGGTCGTTACGGATATACGTGTCAGGGCAACAAGAATGCGGGCCCATATTCCAATATCGCGGGCTCTGCGTGGTACCGGTCGACGATAATGGCGAAGAAATTTTGTGGCATCTAGGCGCATTTCCAATACGTTATTTGCAAGAGCAAATAAAGGAGCCAATGGAAATGCAACGACAAACAGTGTTATGAATCCAAATTGTATGATCATTTCTAAATACTCATCGTATAACCCTCTGGGACCTGATTTGATATTTAATTGTGTTAATGAATGCTGAGAAGTTATTGTATTTCATGAATTACAGAGATTTTATTTACCCCATTCTAAAAGTTTGAAATCACGTATCCACTGACTGCGTGATACTATTGGATCTTTTTGTTTTAAGCCTGTGTGAATACGGAATAATGCCCACCATTTAAATAGTACTGGCCATATCATTTCCATGGCGGTATACAATGCTTGTTTTCCCACCATGATAATTGCTAATTGTATACACAGTTCCATTAGGCATCCTCCAGGTGAACATTCTTCTTGTCTATTAATTATTGATTACTTGTACGCTTTACACTTATTTATTTGATTGGCTTTAGCATAGCTAACTAATTACTTATTTTGTGGAGTAATACCTGTAACCGAGTATTCGGTTGTACTTCTTTGGATATCCAACAAACTTTCCTTTGAGAAAAGCAACATAGAATATAGATGCGTAATAGTTAATAAATTGGAACAGGTAAATTTTCAAGGTAAGACTGTCGTCAAATTCTGTTTGAGTTCTCAAAAATTCCATTTCTGTCAGATAGACAGCAAGCCAATCATAAACGTAATTCAATATGAGAATGCAAACCTATAAAATTACAATTTCAAATTAATTAGAAACAAAGCTTTTGGTGAGCACAGATAATATAATAAGTCTGTTCTCGTTACCTACACTTTCTGCACTTTTCAAAAAGTGCAGATTCTCATTGGTTACTTAAAAATATCATCCATTAAGAATATGCATTTTTTGAAATGCAGGAAGTGTAGGTAACGAGAACAGACCTAATAAAATATACTGGTCTGAATAGTTTGCTAACCAAATTAATAGCCGCGGCAATGGCTGGTAACGCAAACATTTTGTAACTCGTAGAATCCACTTCGCGGCCGAATAATGAATTCGAGGTAATCATCGACATGCGGTAAAGTACCACAGCGAAAACTGCAGCTACTGCTACAGAAGCTAGTAAAAGTACTACTGAAAAACTAAAGAAAGTTGCAGGTACTCGTACTTTCCAAAAACTGACATGCAGTTCTTTTTCTCGCGTGACTGTATTCACCTGATGATTAAAATGACAGTTTAATATCCACTTAATTACAAACATATATGTATATATCATATACATATATATAATAAAAATGGATAAACCACCTTCTCTTTTATTTTAAGAATTTTTGAATTAGATAAAGCTGCTAGGTACTGAGGTCGCGGGTGTTCGGCAGTGCGATCCCATTCGCCTAATCCCCAGTGGTAACTTAATTCTGCTGATCGTCGTCTCCACAATTCAAGATAAAGAGTTGCCCAAAATGACATAAAAATAGCAAATATGGTGGTTGCTGGATTATCAAATAAATGCGTAACTCTTGTCAATAGACATGTTTCGCTCAACCTCCAATAATCACACGTTTTGTCGCATTGAGGACACATTATAACATTATTGGCATCAGGATCGCAAGCATCACGAGCTAATTGATTAGAACTCAAGGTAACTAATCCTAGAAAAATAATATTAATATCGAATAAGTATAATTACAAAAAATACCCTATGAGGGATAATAAAATATTAGCTTACCGTAAAAGAAACATATTAGGCCAGCTATGCTGGCAGGAATGAGCATATAGGTATAAAAACCAAGCCATGCGAAATACAGAGCAAAATTTACACCAAAATATTCTTGAATCGTATCGATTGGTTGCAATTTTAACCATTTACTTGTTGCGCCCCATTCCTCATATAACAAAGCTCTTATGCTACCTCGTTCTTTGTAGGTTCCCTGGAATTGTGAAAGTATAATATTATAATGAAATAATTGTCGTAAATATTAGGTTACTTACATCGTGTAATGGATAAGCCGCACAATAGACACCTTGAGCTAGAAGCGTTTGAATTCCCTCAGATTGTCGTTCTAAAATAAAATCGACAACCATAGCGCGAACGTTTGTAGGAAAGAAATTTTCATTTTGGATATCAAATCTGAAATTATATATTATGTTAATAATCGTGCGACAAGTTATTCTTATTACGTAGTCAGAGAATTGTTAACATACAAATAATCCTTGTCGCGTGAAAATTCTGCTGCCAATTGGTATTCGCGTGGCGGAAATTTATTAGGGTCCAATTGGACGAAGCTAAATAATCTCGCAAACCATGATCGAGCATCGTCCAAAAAATCAGTACTATCATGGAGGACCGTATTTTCACTTGGTAATTGTTTAATTGGCATTCGTATCTTTAGGATTTCGCAGTATCTGCATAGTACCTCCTGAAAGAAATTACATTTTAAAATGAATTATATATTTCATGACTTAAATGAGAAATAAAGATTTAGTGTATTATTACCTGTGGCGCATGAATTTTAACAAAACATAATTGACGGTTTTGTTCATATTCTAATTCTAATCCTTGATCTCGTAACTCAGATTCAAATAATTCTCTTCTTTCCATATGACTTTGGTTTCTATTATCCACATAAGCTAGTACAAAATCGACTGCTTTAGTCTTACCATTATCATCATTTATTGACTGATCGAAAGTCTCCTATAATTAAGATTATGAATCATGTTCTGTAGATTGTGGAGAATTCTATTAAATTTGCAAATTTACCATAGGTATAGGAATTTGTTCTTGTTCCAAAGAGATCATTCTTTTACTTGTATCCCATGAAACATCTTTGATGTTTTGATATTGTACACGTCCATTTGGAGATAATTCCATTGTTTTGCATCCTTAATAATAAAGGTAATTCAGAAATCTTGCGAGTAATAGTAACAGATACCTAAGTGAGTATTGAGATCCCAAGTTAATAATGTTATATACAATGTATAAATATAACAAAAATTATAATACTGATGTCCCTTGTGCTTAAAGTATAAAGATTCCCAGTTTTGCATTAATTCATATCATCACATTGCATCAGTATGAGGATGTTAAGATCTTAGTTTGATTATACCTGTTGCATTGCACCACTGTTTGATAAAAAAGTATTTATAACTAAATGCTGTTTTTTATTTATATTTTAACTTGCTGTTCGTGTGAAATTTTATGTACAATGGTTAGGAAATAAAAAGCAGCAGACATAAAGCATAGCAGATTTATTAGAGAATGTTGTAAATGGACTTTTTTATTTTGTATTTACAACTGATTGCAGACTATCCAGTTGAGTCAGCACATGGTGAATCACAGCAAAAAATAAGCTAGTACTATATATTCACCAATCCAAGACATTTTACCGCATTAAGAAGGAACTTGTTAAATTAATAAGTAAATATTATACAAACAAAAAATTTGTTTAAAAACATGTCGTAGATTCGTGAATGTAAAGCAGTATTATAAGCATTGAAAAACTCACAATTTCAACACATTTATATCATAACTGACTAAATAATAATGTGTATTCCTATAAATATCACAGTTTTAAGATTGTTTGGCAATATATCACAAAATTTACAATTTTTTCTCTCATTTATACAAAATTGTAGCAATATCACTCAATTAGCCATAATGCACTGTGCACTACGTACTGCGGTTTGTGAAGTTATCGCTTTATCTTTTACTCAGTGTACCAACTTCAGCCTTGACGTATTGCTTTTGTAGTAACTCGTAGCGGCGAGTCCGGGAGTAGGATTTTGTGATCGCCTCTGTCGACGTTGCGAATTCCGCTGTAGCCGCGCGGGTAATGATTATCGTTTCAGTCGATATTGCAGTCGGCGTAAACCGGAATGGATTGCTCGGTGGTGGGGAAAAAGTTGCCTCCCCTCGCAAATCGTTCTCAACCAACAGAGGGGGCAGCAAGGTATTCCGTCTAATCGAGCCCAGAACATTTGTATGGACGTAATGCGCAAAAAAATGTCTATTCAAATACATTTCAGTTATAAAAAATGCATAAAAATATTGGTTTTCACTCTTCAGCTTTTATCATGCCGAAAATGAGCATAAAAAAATGAATGGCGAAATTAAAAAAAGCGTAAAAATTCAGCTCGGCTACGACGGGATATGCATTATCGTCGATGGTCACAAAATTCTACTCCCGGACTCGCCGCTATGATTTAGCGCCATGTTTTTGATATCGCCTAAAACCGTAGCCAGAGATCAGTAGGGAGATGCACAACGCTACGGTTTTGGGCGATACCAAAAACATGGCGCTAAATAGTAGCGGCGAGTCCGGGAATAGAATTTTGTGATCATCGCCTCCGTTGATAATGCATATCCCATCGTAGCGGAACTCAACGTGATCACGAACGGGTAGCCTGGCGGGCAGAGATTCTCCACAACTTACAACTGATTCCCAGAGCAACCCTTAGAGAGAGGCCGCTTATCAGATATTGCCTGAATATTTTTTTTTGTAATCTTAAATTCAAGTGTACAGTAAGCTCGATAAGATTTATTAAGCCAAAAGCCAGCACCGTATGCCTGCCTGCGTTAAGGAGTGCAGCGATGCGGTGCTAGCTTCCATCATTATTTAACAATAGTTCCAAGCGGAACTATGGTCCCAACATTGAGTACTAGAGAGAACTATTTCGGAACTGTTTGAAGCGCAATCTGAAAACAACACTAAAAGCCAGCTACTTATGCATACCTGCACTAAAGCATATGGTGCGACTAGTATCCTTAATAGGTATTTTACCGATGTTTCGTACCAGAACTATTGTTAAAACCTACCAGGAACTATAAAACTGCTCGAGAACTATTGAAAAAGCCTATTGTTGAAACATTTTTAAGAGAGTTTAAAAAAGTGCGGTGCTGGAGCTGACACCCGTGTAGCATCTCAATTTTTAACAATGTTTCAACAATAAGCTTTTTTAAGAGTTCTAGGAGAGTTCTATAGTTCCTGATAGGTTTTAACAATAGTTCTGCTACGCAATACCGTTAAAATACGTACTTTCCAAAAATTAAGGTGGCAGTCGTGGTCGATTTTTATCTAAAATACCATCAGGGCCACTGGGACGTTAATTAACGTCATAGCAGTCTCCTGAGCTTATCCCTACCCTTATCTGTCTTTTCCTTATCAATTATTATTGTTCCCATAAATTCACTTTATTACTTAACATTTATATAAAATACTTAGCGCAATACACTACACAATTATTTTAGATGTATTTAGACGCTGGTACATGGGTAAGTGTTGTGCCGTGATTTTTCGATTCACAGTCAAAAGGCAACTCCGGCTACCGATACAGATAACGTTTTCGCTTTCTTCTGGTTCCCTCCGAGTCACCACCCTGCTCAGAAGCTACGCTCTCGGGTTGATTCGTATAGATATGCCAACGCTCTCGTAAGATTTCGTTATTGTTTAGTAGACGTCCAGGTGCTCGAATATGCCGTGGGGAGATAGTCTCGAAGTAGCGAGTTGCACGGCAGACGACAGTACCCGACGGAGACGTCTCCACTGACCGGCAGAAGCTCGGGTGAGATGCCGGCGCCCCGCTGGAGATGGGCAAAGGGCTGTAGAGCGGGCGGAGATAAGGTTTTGTTACGATAAGGGGAGGAACCTCCTGCCCGAGTTAAAGATGTGGTACCCAGATGTCGTCCAATGTCCTGGGGAAGCCGCCGTGGAGGATCTCCAAAGGCTACGTACCGATTTGCTGAGGAACGCTCTCCACTTGATTCAAAGGGACGGCATGAGGGAAAGAAAGAGTTATCGGCTATAAGGATCTCGACCAATTAGATAATCAGAATGATTAGTTTTCGAATTTGGCTATCATCAAAGCAGTCTGTATCGTTGATAATTTTTCTAGCTGTGTTTTAAAACGGTACAGAAAGTTATCGCTCGTATACTTCTCGCATTGCTCTTGCGAGAGGAAATTCTATGGATTTTCTGTGAGTGTTCTGGACGTGCAGTGCTGTGTCCTAGTGCAGTGCCCATCTCAGTGTCTTCTGGATGCACTTCTTGGCCTTCACGGATTAGCTGCACCAGCTCCGGTAAATACATCTTTACTGCGTTTCATCGTTTACACCGTCACAGTTGTTTTGTAAATTCAAGATAAGTACGTAGTAGGTATAGTGTCTAGAAACCATTTTTTTGTTTTTCAAAAAAGGTATAGGTAGTATAGTTGTAAGTTAAAGGTAGTATAGTTATAGGTAGTAGAAAAAGTGTAATAATCCGTATGCGTGCGAGAGAGACGCACTTAGAGCCCCGCTGTGCTAATGAAACGTTCGCTTTAGGAGCATTAGAGGGTGCGTCAACGATATCCTGAAATGCGAAGAATTGCTGTGCACCGATCAGCCTGCATCGTCACTCCAGAGCATCGTTCACGAACCCTGTACGAGTTGTAATTGACAAACCTGTCGTAGGGGGGCATCACTTTTGCAAAGGAGTCTCGAGCGGGGGGGAGGGGGTACCCAGTGGTATACAAAGAATGTATTATTGGTGCAGAGGTCAGTCTTTCGAGAGCCGACCTCTTGGAAACCGCGTTTTGTCGGTCTTCCTTCCCCCTTCTCCTCTCTCCGCAAATACATTACAGTTGTGATACATTCATCGATTCTTTGTCTCTTTTGTTCATCTATATTCTAAGGTAATATTTGATTATCTAATTCTATCACTCTCTCTCTCTCTCTCTTTCTTTGTGTTACATACTTTCCCAATTTCTTCCGCTGGGCTATACCTTCTTCGTGATATCACTTTGGTATCGCAGTAAACTCCGCAGCAAATATGCCAAGACGGTTTGAGCGGTGGGGAGTCATGGGTTGGCGTCGGCATCCCTTACTGCGCTCTCTAGGGGAGCGGTCACGTCAATCTGCGTTCGCTTGTGCTACTCCACTTGGCGTATGGGACCTCAAATCCCGGTAACTTCTAATCACCCTCTGCAGGAAACACTTTGCGCGCTGATCTAGGGTTAACGTGGTTCGTCTTCGGAGATCGAACGTGGTTCCTTACGTCTAACCTGCCCTAGCTTCGGCTTTGCGGCGGGCAGTGACGAAGGTTGAAGCGTAAATTCAAGTCCCCTCGGGGACTTCCGGCCTCGGTCGGTGCTGATGCCCAGTGATTCGTTGCGGTCGACTCGGCTAGGGGTGATCGCGAATTTTCATAGCCTGGCTCCTTTTCCCGTGTTCTGGTTCTGGGACACAAGCAACTGCTTAGTCGAGGCCTTTCACATATTCTCTTGTCGTTCAAAGTCTTGTACTCATGTTTGTCAATGCTTTGTGTCCGCGACCAAAGTCTGTCGAAGGTCGGAAGTCGCTTCGCGGCCCTTTAAGCTCTTGCGTCACAGCAGTCCGCTGTTACTTCGGTATCTGTTAGCCGGACCTCCGTTGTCCGTGGGGGTTGGGCCCGATAGCGTGTATTTCGCACCCTAGCCTGCTTAATCCGGTCCATCGCGCTTGTCCCCGGTCAAGTGTCATGTCTGTAACAACCATTCCCTATCAGTATCATCAAAATCATCTCTTTTAATCTCTTCGGGCCTTCAGCCCATTTCATGCCATCTCTTTCTATACTCTTTATCCTTTACCTTCATTTACAAAAAAAAGTGTGACGTAGTGAATTGATACGTTTGAATAAGTGCGTCGCGAAGACATTATCTAAAGTTCGCGGAAATTCGCGTAGTGGTGTATTCGTAACAAGTGAAGAATTAGTCCGCAACCGAAAATACGGGAAGTGCAAAATAGTGGCCAAGGCTGGAATCGTCAAGTCGTCACCAAAGTGGACCTCGAGTGTCGAAAGATGTACTGGACCAATGAACAATACAAATGGACAAGAGAAAGGCAGACGAAGATCCTGGGGTAAGTGATCTTTTTCTTTTTTCCTTTTTTTTTCTATTCACCATAAACATTTATGTAAGCGGCCATGCTGAAAGCCATAAATTTGCTATACTCAGCGGATACCGGAAGTATAGCATAGATCTGACTTATATTTGTGCGAGATTTTGGTGATGCATTCCGAAAGTGTTCCCATGCTGCGCGGTAGTGTCTGACTATATTTCCAGCTATTCTTGTTTCCGAGTGATCAACCGCAGATTCCGCTGTGTACTAAATAATTTTTCCTCGTCCACGCGAGTCTTCTGGATTTTGCCAATTCCGCGTTTATAGCGCACCGACGAGAGAAGAACACTGTGGACTGTCTATTAAAATACATATTTTAACGATGTTACGTTGCATAACTATTGTTAAAACCTATCAGAAACTATAGAACTCCTCGACAACTTTTGAAAAAGCTTATTGTTGAAACATTTTTTAAGGCTTTTTAAATAGTTCTCAAAGAGTTCTATACTTCCTAATAGGTTTTAACAATTGTTCTGCTAACGCAACATCGGTAAAATATGTATTAAATATGCTGGTGGCATCATAGGCTTCAGTGCAGGCAGACATGAGTTGCTTGCTTTTGTCATATTAAACTTACCGAGCTTACACTGTGGGATTGAATTTAGGTTTGCAAAGAAAAAAAGTATTTAGGCTATATCCTATGAGCTGTCTCGTTCTAAGTGTTGCTTTGGGAACCAGCGATAAGTAGCGGAGGCCTCTGCCCGGCAAGCTACACGTTCCTGATTGCGGTTAGTTCGGCCACGACGGGATCCGCATTATCGACGGAGACTATGATCACGTAACTCTACTTCCGGACTCGCCGCTGGGATTCAGCCCCATGCTTTTGGTATCGCCTAAAACCGTAGCGTTGTGCATCTCCTTACTCATTTTCTTTCAAAGTTCGTGTTCATAGTTCAAGATGTAAGTCGTGCCTATGTTTGGTCATATTGTCAAGCTGAGTACGCCGGGAAGTGTCATTTACTAGATTTAAATAAATAACGGGTAAAGAGTAATTGAAGAAATATGTCACAAATATCTGCAACCGAAGCTCCGCATCTGCAGCAGATCGATTTAACGAAGTTGAACTTGCAACAGCTGACTCAATTGAAACAGCAATTGGATCAAGAACTTAGTGTCTTCCACGATTCTCTGCAGACCTTAAAAATTGCACAAAATAAGTTCCAAGAGTCGGGTTCCTGCCTTGACAAGATCACCCCTGAAGCTAAGGGTAAGTTTGGCAGCTTCGTTAATATTTTTGGAGTTTGGTGCTTTTGGTTGCATAAGAAAAGGTTGTTTTGTAGGTAGAACGAATAGGTTAGAATATATACGACACTTTGCATGTATATTTTTCACATGCGTTATTATTAATATCTTATGGTTTGACAATGTTTCTTTTTTCTATTTTTATTTCTCAGTTACATTTTGTTGCTGGTGAACGAGAATGTGCTGGCTGCTGTACAGTTGTGCATGCTTATACCATGACATAATATGTAATTGTGTAGTTTCTTAATGTTTGTTACAGGCAAAGAAATATTAGTACCCTTGACAGGTTCGATGTATGTCGCTGGAAAACTTGCTGATACGGAGAAAGTACTAGTTGATGTTGGAACCGGTTATTATGCACAAAAGGATATTGATGATGCAAAAGATTATTTCAAGCGAAGAGTTGCCTATGTTACCGAGCAGATGGAGAAAATTCAGCAGCTTGGTCTCGAAAAGAGCAAGATCCGTGAAGCGACCATGGATGTCATGGAGATGAAAATCCAGGGTCAAATGGCATCACAGAAAGAACTTGCGGAGCGGGCTTAAATGAATGAATAGAGCGTCAAATTCTTGTCACATGTCTATTTTTTATGTAAAGCACGCTAAGAAATACGGTTGTATCCAGCCCTTTGTCCTACGATTATTCCGGATATGTACGTTTCAATAAAAGCACATTTCACTCGAGCCTTAGACAAGAGAACAAAAGAAATCAATATCGTTAGAACACTAGAATTTTAAGAATGCCAAGAATTTTAATATTTAATAATATGTTCTGTCACTGTTCATTGACACTATCATTCTTCTACAATGTCAAACTGCATTCAAAATATGATTTGCATTCATTATTTTTGTAAAGATCATACTGAAGTTTATCGTAGTATAAGGTACAGAATGCATACAGTTAATGAGAACATTACTTGGTTATCATTAAATCGCATTTATTACTCACATAGGAAATCATCTAAAACATAATAATAAGCCATAGTTATTCCTTTGAAAATGTGTCAGTTTTCTTACCTGTTTCATTGTAGTAGAAGTATTGTTCGCAGATTCTATGCAATTTAACAAGCAAATAAAAAATACGGCGCAGGGTATCAATTTATTTCGATATCAACGACTTTTTTTTTCAAGAATAATGATATTCTCTTACGATTGAATAGAACGTAGTTGATATATATGTAACTCAGTGATAATATTTAGGAGCTACGGAGGTATTTGGGAGTAATAGTCATTATATACAAAACACCGTATAATATTTTCGAAATAAGTCGTGGATACTCGGCGTAAAAGTATGGCCGATCTAATACAATAACATTACTTAGATTACAATTATGTCACAATGTGACGTATACATACGCGCCTTACACGTAGATTACCTAAGTTATCCTATTTACACGAATAATATACGCACGTTAATGTTTCAACGAAAGGTTCCCTCATCGCTTTAATAATTCCAAAAATTTTACAAACAATTTACTCCTCCGCATCGTCGATTACAGTCAAACGCATTAGATATTCAGTAGGTGGTTTATCGATGTTATCTCAAGCCGCACAGTATCAAATTGACGACCACACCCATATAAATCCAATCCTCAGATCGTTTCGCAGCAGTTCCTGTAACACACACGTATCCCCAATATTAAACCATCGAAATTATCGTCTAATCTTGTATCGACCACAAGCAGCATCCGCAATTTCGCTAAGGGCGGGTACGTATTCACGTACTACGAATACGTTGCTTTACCTATATAGGAGGATTCACGAGTTCCTAACACTGAAGCTAATCTTGGACGTTCCTCTTCAAGAATAATATCAGCCTCGGCTTGATAAAGATGAAAGAGATTGGCACGACAAGTGATATGCAACCTTCCGTTGCTAAAGCTGTCCGGAATTATTTCAAAATCCAATCCAGCAATGGTGATCTGCAAGTTTTCTCCAGTGTTCGCTGAGATATTAGATAAGAAGCTGGAGTTCACCTTGAAAAAAAAAGAAAAAATACATCAACATGTCGCTGATAAAAACATAAGACAGACTATACGTGTCTATAGGTCTGTACCAAAAAGTTATAGGTCGTAACAAACAATGTCTTATTACGTCATATCTATGCTCAGGAATGGTAAATCAGATATCAGTCCAGAAGGGATCGATAATAGTAAAAGAATAAAAAAAATAAGTAGTTATAATTTGTTAAGCGACGCTCTATAACAGCCGTCACTAATGTATTCACTGGTGAAGTGGGTTTGGTTGTTCTCGTTGCCCGAGTGCACTTTCGCGGAGATTGATTTCATATTTCCACAGAATAAATATGCAAATTGCTTTGTCCTAGAAAAGCCCACTTCGCTGTGTCGCGTCAATTCGAACGGTTCAGTTATCACTAAGATATTCCTCCGTTCTTGCACGAGAAGTCTTAATATCGTCTTACGCACCACCGTCTCGCTCGCGTTCGTATGCAACCTCGCACGTCGTGAACGTTGATATATAATTTCAAACGAATACCATATTTGAGCACGGAAATGACAATTAAAAACGAAAAGTATATACGTACGAAAAACATATTCCCATGTTATCATTACGTACAGTCAAACTTGATTGTCACGATTTAAAATGTAATAATGTTTCATTTGAAATGTCGGAAAAACATGTTCCCGACAAAATATTTACATTGCCTGTTATGTAATTTTATTTTTGATTCTCGTTTCCACCAGAACCGTTTCCTGGCAATTTCATAGGATATCCTGCAACCACAGACTCACCCGATGCTCGTTAACGGTCCAGGTAACGTTGGACGTTGGATTTCCCGGTGGTACCGTACAGTTCCCTCGTACAGTGTCGCCAACTGCGTATCGCAGCTTTTCGACGTGTATACTAGGATTTCCTTGCGGGAGAGCTGAAACGTGTAGCACCGTGATACAACAATAGGACGTAGGTAGGTTTTTTTTTTTTTTTTTTTTTTTTTCTTATGTATAACGACCTGTCCACTTCTCATCCTCTACTGTTTCCCTGGTAGGCGGTGACAAAAAGCCCGTGGAGAAACCGGTAAAGCATTGTCCCGTATGATCGAACTGTCCCGCAAGATTGTATTAAAAGCACGCACGGAGGGATCCATTGGCGAGAGAGAAAAAGAGCGAGAATTAAGGCCTGGATATCCAAAAGACATAAAAAGTATTGGCGAAGAAAATTGAACCGAACACATAGAAGATCCCAGAAGAATTCCTTGCGATAATCAAAGACCATATACGGACGTTGCTTGTCAATCGGAGAAGTATTACGACCGAGCGCTATGGTATATCGATAATAAATATAGCAGTAAGCCCCCTAACCATTGGTTTGGCATGATTGGCAAGTATTTCACTAAAACGTACTAGGGAATATTCCTTAGCCATTTAGGATGACCAGGAAATGAGTTTCGTAATGGGGCCAATGGGCTTTTAATTGGGTACGATTATTATGGCGCTAAAGTCAGGTTTGACTCATGGCGAGAGTGAAATGTAAAAGATCGTGAATACAGGGAACCAGAGGGAAGGAGATGAAAGTTTGATGAAAATATAATAACGTTAATACCATCATTCGGATGAACTCTAAGTAATGGAAATTTCACATTAAATAATCTAATTTGGCACTATGCTTCTTGATTTTACGAAACAAATGTATTTTTTCGAGACGCGCAATGTACTCACTGACTACGTGCATATAACTGGAGAGAAGTTCGGTGTGAAATGACGGCGCGTCTGCCGAGACTTCACAACGGTATCTGCCGGCCAAGTCGTGCTGTACATCCTTCAGTATAAGGTTGTGCTGGTTGCTGTGGGTTATCTGTAAAGAGTATATTAGATTCCGGATTGCACGTACTTAATTCTTGACTCTCGCGCATTGCATCAAAAGCCAATTGCATAATGCATGTTTGGCCATGGCGTTCGTAGACGGGAGGCGTTGCCCCGAGAAATTGTCAGGAACGATACGACTTCGCCTCGGTGAATTTCGAATGGCGCGACCGACGACCGTCCGATTTATTCTTCTGGCTCTGGGATATTCTATGGATGCACCTTTATGCATAAATATGTACCTAGCTACGTATCCTGCTCTGTGTACAGTATACGCGTTCATACGTATTCCTCGTACGCGGTTATATACGGCTTATTATATTTTTTTTCGTTTACCGGATATCCGTTGCGTTATCGAACATCTGTCCGTTTGGTCGAACGGCCAATGGGAAATATCTCCCGAATTTTCAGCTGATCCAGTGTTAGCCAACCACCGGATTGACCAAGCATACGGAGCTAAGTGCTATTTATTGCGAATCGATTTGACCGCTGCAAATAATACCTCGAAATCACAATTGATTATATGTTGCTTCTGGCAGCTGATAAATCATACAATCAATTTCGCTCGTCCGAGCGGAAGTGCCGTGTAGAATTTCATGCGAGATTGTCAATGCTGCGGTGGAGAATTTTACGGACTGTTTACAATCAAGCTAATGCATCGATTTTTATAATTGATTCGCATTTGGATTATTTACCTGCGTGTACCTGCGTCACATGGAAATTTGTTCTTCGCTCTGGATTTTTTTCGATGAATTTTAATCGCAATGCCGGAGTCTGCGGAACGTCACGGATCGACGATACGTTATTTTGCTTCTTGCTGTGATTTATTAATGTTACGCGGTTCGCGCTTGCCGGCAGGTTGCATTCGAAAATCCATTTTCGCACGTTGGAAATTACCCCAGAAACGTATAACGATTTATGCTACGAGGAATAAAGAAACGAAGGAAACGAACCGCGACATATCTGACGGCGATCAAAAATCATAACATTGTGCTGGAAGCGTAAGTAAAAGCATTGCGTGAGTTATTACTCGGCTGGGCAGCCATTTCTACTCGAGACGAGAAATTGGCCTAAATTTCCTTAGCTCCCTGTGCTCCATCCCCCTTTAATGTTTCAGGGTGAGAGACCTTTGACCTTCTACGAGTCAATGATTACACGTGGTAATGTCCGTAACGAAGGTAATTTTTTTTGGATTAACAAATTAATTCCTACCATTATCTCAATTTCCTGTTTCGTTATATTTTCACATTTAATTGCCGTCGTTACATTCCCAGTCGTAAAATCTAAAAGGTATATAAATTTACCATACGAGGTAAATCTTTTTTTGGGATTTCTTTTGTACTCTGTCCGAATTCTTTTTACTCGACTTCTTTACTTTCGAAGTATCCCAGCTACGCGTCCCATCGGAAATACGTGGACGCACTCGTCCGTGGACCTTCGGTTGATGTCATCGACAGCCACTTTCGAAACTCCCGCCACGATAGTGTCGTCCTTTTGAAGCGGGTCCCCTCCGATGTTTGAATTCAATCATAGAACTTGAAGCGATTTCCATCAGGGATCGAGCGGCAAATGCAATAATACTTACGTCGACTTTTGATGCCAGCGGTCCAAATACCGTGATGTGCGGCATCTCCTTTGGGACGTATCGAAAGAATTCCTGGAGACCCTTATACCACTTAACCGTGTAAAGTGTATCCGATTCCAGATTGAATGAGCACAGCATATTGACAGTGGACCCATTTGCCACAGCCAGCGGGACTTTTATCGAGACATTGCCCAATCCGCGTACACCTGGAACAAACGTCGCGACTTTCAGTGCGGGGACTAAATTATTTTCATACGGAGGATCATCCACGCGGATTGCTTTCGCGTTCGTGCATACGACCATTTACAAGCGCACTTGCACTCTCCATATCAGGATAATGTTAAGCCTGTCCAAAGTACACGTTGACTTTATGACGGTACTCGTAAACAATTTATGTTGTAACCAGCAAAGGGGAATCGGGTACGGTGCGTCAGGAATATAATAGCCAAAGAAACATTCTGACACGTATTTATTATCGGAGCTGATTACGTTCGACTTATCTGTTTACCATGTCGCGGGATGATAGCTCTTACTTTGATACCTGTTACCTGAAAATCATCTTTGTTTTTTCGAATACTTCAAATTACCATTTACGAGCGATTCTCGTGTATGCGTCTGTAGCACGAGGAGCTTCTTTATATGGGACGGCAGTTAGGGGAGAGACGTAATTAGTGATTAATGTAATTGGAACACGTGCTACGAACTTTCTACGTTAGGGTATAATCAGTTGTTTAAATGACCTTTATACCATGGGGCTGCAGTGTCGCAGAGAGATTTGAATACACCCCGTTCTGTAATTACCTCTTGTTCTAATTATCCCTTGTTTGCTGTTAGTTACCGCGTTAGCTGAACTAACGTTCTCGTGGAATTTCTATGTGAGGTCCATTCGACGCGAGATCGTGATTCGCAATGGAGACAGATTATGGTTTTAATTACATGAAAATTATTAGAAACAATTTAAACTGCTAATTCGTCGCTGTTTTATGGTAATGCAACGGGTAGATTACGAATTTTTTTTTTTTTTTTTTAATTTCCAGCATGGAATGACTACCCACGCATATATACGGTTTTCAAACCGCAATATAACCGCCACGTTACGTTAATCGATCTATTCGCGTGACGAGGTTTCGCAATTTTTTAAAATATCATCCGACCATCATACCAGCGTCCTTGATGAAATCTTCTGCTGGGAAGAAAAGAGGAGGGAAAAAAATACTGAGTGGTAAAAGAGAAAAGAATGTAAGAAGCTTAGAGTACCCAGAAAGGAGATCCGTTTCTTCTACGAAGACGCAAAGCGACCTAAGAAATCCGACTCCTTTGCATTCGGAAGAGTTTTATTTTTTTGCGAGCGAACCGACCGGTGGCTTGCGAATTTAAGATTGTGAATTTTTCTTCGTCTCTAACTGCGGGATATTTTTTTTTTAATGGTAGAAAAAAACTTTACAATCATTTTCGGTAGAGCTTTTCACGGGACTGGCTAATAGAATGATGCTTATATTGGAGTTTCATTTATTTTTTATATATTGGGTTTGACGTGTATTTAACTTGCTGGCGGGAAATACGAATCTTGGTGGAAAACGCGGACGGGTCTGTTTAATATTGCAAGGTTTAGTGGCAGTGGTCTGTGAGTCTTGAAAGGATCCACTACTGGCGAGGAGTGATCAGGCATTACGGACTAGACGTTACCTAGAAGCGACAGTACCGTACGAACCCGAAACGCTTACCCAACTTTTATGCGATTCTCATAAAAAGTTTATGACGAACCATACATCTAAGCTCGTTGAACCGTTGAACCTAAGTACTGTATCAGCCAGAGGGATGCTGCGTCATCATTTCGATATTCTCAATTAACTTTTACAGATATTACGTCCCTTCCTTGGGAATATATTAGCCGTAATAAAAGTCTGAGACCTGACAATTTTATTATAATTATCTATCGAAATTTACGAATTACCAAAATCCTTTGATTCCTATTTACTTTCTGCTCGTTTCCGGTAGGAAGTTATGAAAGGGTACGTGGCTACAAATCTCAAGCCGAACGCGCCATTACGAACCTCTCGCAGCTCGTGTGCTCGAGGATTTTGAAAAAGGAAAAAAAAAAAACATGGCTTAAACCTCACGAGTATTTAAAATTCCGCAGTAACGCCCTCTGCGTAAATTTGACTCAACGGCAGCAGGTAACTATCCCGGTAAGTCGGATGGATAAGTGGGAAGAAAAAAGAAAAGTCAATTGCCTAGTCTCGTGAAATATCCTGGGGTAGGTAAAATTTCAAGTGGAGGAAAAACAAAATCCGACAATTACTGTACTGAAGGAGTATCGTACTTGGCATTCGTTCTCGCATGCGAAACCGTATACACAACTAACGTAACCTAACCCAGGCTTTTCATATACCCCTAGGGTAAGGGGTACACAAAAGCTGTCTGGTCAAACATAACTGGTTACTTTTCTGAATGTAACCAAAGAGTGGCAGCTATGTTGACTCCATTCAAACTGATATCAAAGAATATACCGTGGCAGCTTGTAAGCTACTACGAATACATTTCAAAGGGATAATGTTAATTTCCTCAAGTTATCATTGACAAGACTTTAGCAAATGAAAAACAATTTAACCCAAGGTACAATATAGAATGGGTCAATAACTATTAGGACTTTAAATATATAAAAAAAATATTGCGTTTTTACGGAAATTGTTCTGACTAAAGTAACACAGGATACAGGGACCGTCGTATGGTGATAACGATCTTATCATGGACCAATCTGCTTAGGAGATATCAATTCATTTAAAATAGCAAAGATAATCTCTTGATCAAATAATAGTTATTGACCCATCCTATACATTCAGTGGGTGGGGGG
>NW_014333737.1:736279-741787 GCF_000341935.2 Cephus cinctus | reverse complement strand
GGGAGTGAAAGAAAAATTTGTACACGTAAGAAATAACGTAAACCGTATATGGCTTCACATGTAAATGGGAATTTTTGGGGATTTCCAAAAGTCCGGGTCGAGCACGTGCGATCTTTCCGGCACGAATTCAACGTCCGTTCTGGAGGTTTCCGATCTTACAGGAGCTTTGCTACTGTACAATAAATCAGCAATGTGGAAAAGCGGATAGCCTGCGGCTAACGCGGTTTGTCAGATCGGAATTTATTCAGCGTACGTTCAGGGAATTCGCGTCGGTCCAGACGTTTAGATACTTTGACGTTTCTCTCTTTTTATCACCAACTATCATACCGAGCTATCTGCACTAATATTAACAATAAAGGGAATCTCTACTGGCCGGGAGGTTGAAAAAATGTAAAATTTACGTCACTGGTTTCTTACCCTTAAGGCTCATCCTCGACATTTCGTATATAACCTTTGACCCTGTTGAGCTTAACTTTTAAAGCATGTGTCACATGTTCGCATGCGCCTGTGATTTACATCCCTCTGGGATTGTGTATATTATACATGCAAAAAAGCCACCCTTCAAAAAAAGGCTGAATCGTAAAACAGAGATGACAATGCGCTGATGTCTGTCGTTGGCAATCTTATGATAACTGGATGATAACGACAGGATTATTCGCTTACGCAATATAGCTACCCTAGGGGAAGTATTAAGATAAATATTGGTGTATTAAAAAATGATGAGCTACGTTAGGATATTGCATATAGGTATACGATCGTGAAGCTTTACGAAATTTCATAATATTCTTGTTTTAACCCAATTAGATTCCGCGGACTAACCAACACTTCCGGTTATAAATTGATTTTAACGAAGACGATTGTTCTTACTTATTCAAGTGAAATTGCCTTTGGAAAATGAAGGATCGATCTTCCTTAATCCAGTTAACGAAGATCCTCTCGCGAATCTGGTCAGGCTGGTGTCTGACTTGAAACGATGTCATTCCGGTTTAACGGCGGATAAGTTAATTATCGGAAAACTGATTGAGCTACGAAGATCATAGTCAGTATGGTCCAGCTTCTATCTTATAGGAGAGATGTCAGTCGCTTGGTTCGTTTCCTAATACAATTTCCTCCCGTATCCTCCCGCGAGATAAACACGCTTCATAGGATTCTTCACAGGATGCTGTATGTACCAGTAGAGAGCGCGTTACTACTTTTCAGATAAGACAAGCAACGCCTGATGTTAACCCGAGAGAATTACTTCTAGGTAATCTACCGGCCGCGTTCAGGTACACTGTCCAGAGATGTTCTGAGAGCCGTTCGGGATGCTGGTAGCCTTGATCATCCGACCGCCCACTCTTGGTAACGCACAGATTTTTGATGTTACGCGAAAATTGGTTTATCTTCCCTACTGAGTAGTTGGAGCACTTTTTTTTCTTCTTTTTTTCAAAAAGACACGCGGTACCTTCCATACGTGATGACGGTATCTCAAGGGGGGAGGTGGAAGTTGTGTTATAGGGATCCATAATGCGTATCGTGCGTAAGAAAATTGTAAGATGAAAAATAGATGAGTGTACGATTTAGATTTATCTCCTGCATATCGATCCTCTGTGTAGTTTGTTTGGCGCAAACAGCGCCGCGCGTTTTCTCTACTGAGAGACACTGCCGCTTATGCTAGTTCCATGTTCGAGAGTACTCGGGAGGACTTCCGGGATCTCTCACCTTTTATTTATCGTCTTACGCAGTTTAACTTTCCACGGCTCTTACCGTGCTTTTCTGTATTACCAATGAGCACGCAAGACACCTTGGTCGTTGCAACGTTTTTTGTTTTACCACAACACATGCCAACCAATAGATTTCCTAATGGATTCTGTTGTTGGCGTGACTTCTGGCTTTGACTCTGAAAGTTTTCTTTTATTCACTTCAGACCACCGATTTATGTAGCGTACGCGTCACGGGCGCCGTTGCCATTCGGGAAATTAAAATGTCATGTCCGTCCGAAAGGATCGAGCGAATGCGACGGAGGATTTGAGGAAAATTGTGCGTTCCACGCTGCTGGTACAGTTTATGGGAAAAAAGCAACGACAGAACGTAGAGGATTGAATTCGCAATTGTAGAAAAAAAGAAAATATAAAAAATAAACTTTGCACATTGATCACAATCATTTTCTCCCGTATACCAGCTCACGGTGCTTAATTGCAACGTCGAAAATTGCAACGTGTTTCTATTGTTTTAATCGAACTTCAATTCGTCATATATGTACGCTATATACGTACATCATTTGTTTTTACAGCGAACCTTTCACACGTTATTTGCATCACTGATGACTTTTTATAAAAAATCTCTCTACAGATTTTCCCAATTGTCTCACGCACAGTGAACTTTTTCACTGTAATGCACAATTTCAAAAAAGCCTGTACTTCGATTTTTTACCTTTTTTCCCTGGAATTCAACTCCCACTCGACATGTCCCGCTATAGCGTCGATGGGCTATGTGGAAAAAGCATTACCGAAAATACGATATCAAGAGTGAAGTCAATTCGCATTCGGGTTTACGTTATTCAAATACGAGTATAGATAGGCAATTGAAAAGCAATAGGGAATATGACTCGGGTGCAGAAATTTATTCGAAAATATTTGAACTTCACTCGAACTCCCATAGTCAATTTTATCGGGATCTCTTAAAGCCATACGATTTTACCCCTCGGTCAATTCACTATACGCTTACTCGCTACTCGTTGTCGTTCCAGCCAAGTATCGGTCGGCCAGTTTAAATCGCAAGCGACAAGCAGCTACTACCTTAGTCTTTGTGCGAAACGCCTTTACACGTTTCTCAGTGACGCTGACTGGCTACATATCTGGTACGATCTAACGCGATACGCGGAAGAATTTCAAGTTACTGTACGTCCCAGGTATATACCTACGTATCCGGTTCGTACTTCACCCATTCTAGGAACGTACCGACTCGAGTTGGCACTTCATTATTTTACACAAATCTCGATAAAATAATGAAGTGTAAACGGGATCGAAGCGAAGAGAAAAACTCATTTTTTATTTATCTATTGATTTTTTTTTTTTTTTCAGAAACCAGAACACAGTGCTTTATTCGCAGACCATCTCCAAGTACGTGTGCATTCATTTTTTCTACGCACATCCGTTAAATGCTAGAAAATTACCGGTAGCCGCATTACACCAGGAATATCTTCCCGGGCACAACGTATGGTTAAAAACTTAAACTTCATTTTCGTCCTGTTTCCGATACTAGAAAAATGACGTTTTACGACGTCTTTAAACCCGGTTAATTTTTCGCAATATTTCACTTCTCCGTTAACGCCATACCTTTTTTTACACGTCACGCCAGTTACCGACCATGTTCACTTACGGAAACCGAAAGGCATAGTCGAGAGGATAATAATAATCGCACGCGAAAGAATTCGCAAGTTAACGACGTGCTGCTGGTTAATTTTACTTTAGGATATTTTCCTTTCTTTTACGCGATCGATAACTCAATACCTGACATAGCGGTTGAACGTAATATCCTCAAAGTCCGTCCATTGACTTGGCATCGATTTTTTTATTGCAATTTTTTTCAACAACTTTATTAGCACGGTAATCCCACGACCATCTCAATCCACGTATTGACGGTTGAGTTGGCGAAAATTTTGACGCTGTAAAGTGGTTTTACGAAATATTGCTTAACTTGGCATCTTCGGAGTCCTCGAGTATTACTCGTGATACCCGTAACGTTTTCTTCACGTGTATAGCAGCTGATTGTGATTTACCACGGGGGAGTGTTTGATCCCGTAATTGAGTTGCTTCGCGGCGAGATATTGCGATCCCTTAAACGAGCGAACATATCCCAGGTACTACTGATCAATTTTTTTTTTTTTATCAAAAGGTCGACTACCGTTTACTTTTATATATATACCTGTATACAGCTATCTTTCCTTTTGCTTCACGATCACGCCCTTTCTATATCCCTTTCTACTGTATATCTTGTGGATAACCTGTACCCATGTATATATGTATGCACTTATTTATATGGTACGTGCATAGAAGCATATATATGCATTATCAGAGATATGAACCTATAGCAGGAAATGGAGACTCGGCGAATATTTATAATCGACGGCTGACGTCACATTCAACTTACGAATTTCAAAGGGGATAATTTTTAAATTACGTATCAATTCTTGCTGCGGGTATCGTCAATCTGGAAATTTCGTATTGATTTCTATTTTGACACATTGATAACTGCGACAGATGGGCTCTCCTATTGATTCTGGAAAATCTTGGCTCCACGTCTGCCTATGCGTTTCCCCATTTCAGTATGTCCTCCCGTCTGTTTCCGTGCGACTGGATTAGGAACATTATTAAGAGACAATCAGTAGAACGAAATTCCGTTTCCTCGTAATTCTACGGAAGGACGTTTCGGATTTTTCTTTTTATTTGATTCCACCATACTCGATCTCTCTTTGGACCGTTCTGATAAGATTTGTTACAAAGTAGGGATAATAATCAGAAAGATTCGTCATTTTAGGTATATCTTGTATGACCTTATTTATTCGATATTACTTTTTTGGATGTTCAGCAGTAAGATTTATTATACGGTAACTGTACAGAAAATATCGAAATCCACGATATGCTTTGCCCTAGGTATAAGATGACGCGAGATACAGGATGATTGAAAAAAAATTGGTCTACGATAAATTTTTTAACCTTTCGTAGGATTGAAGTATCGATTCTAAACTGTAGATTATTTTTTATGTAAATAAAATGGTAAGAATTTTTTCAAAAAATTCGTTTCTCACGTTACACTTCGTTTTTAAGATATTTGACAATTTTCGAACGGCAAGTCTCTTTACGAAGTACTCGTACGTCGCTTATACCGGTAACGCAAATGCCAGTGCACTCTATTAATTTTAAATGCGCTAGTGGCCCGGACGTGCGTCTGGACCGGTACAGGGAGGCTGATAGCTCGCGGAGGAAAAAGTTTTGAAAAATGAAGGCACTCCAACCGCGGCTGTCCTACGTACAAACAACTCTTCTCTATTATCTGCTTTCCGCCGTATACCTTTCTCTGCTCCTGATACTTTGATGCGCCACTCTCTCTTTCTCACTTTCTCTCTCCCTCACTTTGTATACAGTGTCTGATCCTCGGATTCTCTTTCTATCCGCGTATATGAGACGTCCATTACGTATCCTTATGCACCTCAACATTAGAAGTAACTTCGAGGCAGCTTTCCGAGCAAAGGACAAGTAGAATTGCGAAAGTACACGGACACCCCGTATAAGTGCAGAGTGTCTTTTTGAATAGACGGATAAAATTCATGAAACGTCCTGCAGACTGACCAACCCTAAAAGTTCATAACGTTTCCTAATCATAAAATCATTTTAATAGATACCAGTCTATTTAATATGTAAATATGTCTTAAATTTCAAATCAATAAAACTATCATGTCTCTTGTAATACTTTACTGCAAATTGAAATAGATTATTGCCAATCGATTTTCACCGCCTCCCCCCCTCC
>NW_014333737.1:729088-736062 GCF_000341935.2 Cephus cinctus | reverse complement strand
CCCCCCCACCTGCTACGATATTCGAAGATCCCGAGTGGAAGTAATGGTAATCCAGTACGAATCTCTTTTCGAATGTAACGCGAATCTCTACGGGAAATCGCCTAAGGACTTCCGAGGATTATGATACTAGAAACTTTTGTGTTGGTCCTGTAACGAGATGTCGCCTTCCTTCATCCATTATTTTCGGTCCCCCGTTTAACTTAATTATTATTTTCTTTAACGCTATCTCATTCAACGTCAATTGACAATACTGAACTTTCAGTCTATGCGGATTAATCGTACCGACTCGATAATAAGAATCTGTTCTTAAATTATTCAAATTGAAATTTTACTTATCTTTGCAAATATAATACTTTTGCAATTATAAAGATACGCGGACTCTTTTTCCATCCAACTGCTTGGCTCTAACACCCTTTCCGCGTGGAAGAAGTGTGTATAGGTATACCGCGAAAACTTCAAAGACGTAAATTTCAAAGTTCCTCTCGTTCCTTCTATTAACATTGTTTTTGTATAATAATAATAACGGCGATCCACAATTTTCGAAATATTTCAGTATCACGGATGTCTTTTCATCTGCCACGCACGTACGTAATGTACCTGCAACGCTTTAAGTGGATACAGGTATATACCAGCCAGACGGTAGTATTCGATATTCTGGTTTGCGAAGATGATCCTCCCCGGTTATGCCAGCCACGATGTAAAAACTTTAGTCACTTGCTATGCCGACCATAGGGATGCGCCAGTTACGTAATCGTCTCCGTCTCCGACTACCGTACGAGTTCGTAGTTAGCATTTAAATCTTGACTTGAAAGGAACGTTAACGGACCAGTCCGGGAGCTTATTAATAACCCTGCCAGAAGACTCGGAGTTTTACATGTAAAATGTAATTGACTGGCAGTGCCCGGTCGGTGGGAATAAGGTTTCTGGCGTATTTGGTGATCTCGCTGTGCTTTGACGTATCGGAGACATCATATTCGCACGGCAATCGAATATTTAATGTAAAATGTACACAAGTGACCTGACGCATTCAGAGATACGTGGATACTCGAAGGATTTATTATATGGTCGGATGAAAACAATTGCGCTATTTTATTAATTAATTTTCACGGCACAGTATATCTACGTAACCATGAAGAATAATGGTAAGCCTTCGTCGCAACGTTGTTACGTTTTATGCGTTATTTGCATTATTTCACCGCGACACTTTAATTATATCGTACTATAAATCAAGTCGCCCGAGCCAAGAATGCGATAGTGGAAAAAAGTTTTGGCTCGACTTTTACGCTTGCCGCTTCGTAACTTTGATTGATACTGTACGCCACGTAACGTCTATGCTTAAGTTGGACAAGTGTCGCCGCGACGCGTCCAATTGACCAAGGCGAATAAAAAGTTGAAAAGTTTTTCTCGGTGGGGAGCAGCTCTTTATTTTAATTTCGTTTTTCGTTCTTGTATTTTAATATTTTCCTTCCTCGTTCCCCGAGTACAAAACGCGCTTGAACTTTACTAATCGAGTCTCTTGTCCCGAAGCCCCGTGAAGGGACTCGAGATCGTAAATGAGAGTCGACCCTCTGAAAAATGAGATTCGCTACGGTGAAACTTAAAAAAAACTTTCTTCTCGGCCTGTCCAAACTTTCAGGATACCTCCGTCGACGTAGCCTTTCACGCATTTAAATAGGATGACGTTAAAAGAAAGTTTTAACAAACTTTAATTTATCCACTTGGCTGCCGTCGCGGAGTCTCTCGTCTTTCGTTTCGCCTTGGCGAATAATCTTTATTCCAAGACATGACACTCCTGCTCTTCCCCTGCGTACAAGAGTAACGCGATATTATCTTATACGAAGACCGAATAGTAGCCGGTGCCTTATTGAGGTGCTAATAAAGAACATAGGGATTTTGTACACGGACAAAATTAATATCGAATCCAATTCACTGTCGGACGTAAACGCGCGCGATTCCCCTCGACGCGATCCAAGTCTGGCTTAATCCTGTCGAAACTGAGACACCCGTTAGGGTCCGCGTAATTGGATAGGACGTGGTACGGCTTACCCGTGATAGTGGCGAAGACAAGGAGCGATAGTGAAAATGGGCGCACATTTCGAAATCTCGCGGTACTTTTCATGATGTGCGGTACGCTAAAACAACACGTTGTCTTAATCACAGAATCATATCAGCACTTTGTCGGTCCATACGACAGGTAGCCCATTGACGGGTGCAGTGCACAAACACTTTTTAAAATTTTTATTTGTATGTTTTTTATTAACACAGTGTACGCAATAATCCTTGGTGTCAATAGCGTGTGTGCAATTAAAAACAAAAAATTCTTACGAACGTGGTCGAGCGCGCGCGCGCGTCCGGTAGCTTTTACCCGATTCAATGAAAATTTTTTGCTCAGTCCACCCGATACTCCTCGGGCTTTCCGAAACTAAGTTTCTCTCGACGTTCGAGCCGCTACTGAGCTCCCGCCGCAAGCACGACGAGTTTGCGCTGCGTCGACTCCGCAAGCTCGGCCATTTTACCGTCGCGAGATACACTCTGATACGTGCGCGAGCTTCGCGTCAACCAAAGTGATTGATTGGTCCAGAAACTTTGCGACTGATTGAATCTTTTTTTTATGTGTCAATATCGATATCCACCATTCTGGATGTAGTTCACTGTGCGAAGTGTGTAAGTGTACTTTGTTTTCAGGATATTTGGTAGTCGGTACTCGCTGGTAGTGGCTATTCAAATGGGATGGAAATATATACATACATACATATATACTGTGACGTGATTTTTCGACTCACGGTCACGTGGCGATTCCACCTACCGGTTTAGATAACGTTATCCCTTTCTGGTTCCCTTCGAGTCGCCACCTTCGTCAGAAGCTACCCTCTTGGGTTCATTCGTACAGTTACGCCAATGCTCTCGGAAAGATTTTTTATTGTTTGGTTTAGGTGCTGGAATCTGCCGCTGAGAGGCAGTCTCGACGTATCGAGTTGCCCGGCAGAGGAGAGGACCCGACGGAGACGTCTCCGCGAACCGGAAGAGGTCCGGGTGAGATACCGGCGCCCCGTTGGAGGGTGCCGAAGGGCTGTAGAGGGGCCAGAGGGACAGTATGGTACGGTTAAGGGCAGGCAGGAGCATCTGATCCGAGGTAAGGATGCCCAGCTGTCGCCCGATGCCCTGGGGAAGAGACCGTGGCGGATCTCCAAGAGGTCACGTACCGATTTGCTGGGGAACGCTGTAGTTTAAAGGGACGACTCGAGGGACAGGATAAGGGTTATCGGCTATATCGCGAACAATCGGAATGATTAGTTCGCGAATTTGACTATTGTCAGTCTGTCTCGGGACACCGATCGGGGTGCCTCGAGCTGCTTCGCGCTCCCGGGATATTTCTTGATGGTTTTTCTAACCGTGTTTCGTATACGGATTCCTATAGAAAGTTCTAGCTCGTGCAGTTCTCGCGTTGCTATCGCTATATCCAGAAAGTCTTATAGATTTTCTGCGTGTGCTTCTATGGTGTTCACCTGGGTGTCTCCTGGATGCACTTCTCGGCCTTCGCGAATCGGGTGAAGTACTATCAATTTATTAATCGGTGGAGGGATTTCGAGTTTACAGCTTCGACTCGGTCTGCTACGTTTTCGATCAACTGATCTCTCTCCGGGACTATTTACCTGACCCCTACTCCGATCCTCTCTACCTCAACCTAGCAGCTTGGGCGGCCGTGCATTTCCGCAACCGTTCGCTCCCTTTCGTGCATCCAATTGCGTTTGCTGATAGGTTCCGTCAGAGCTCATGTTTTGGTGGAGTTGAGGCTGTCCTACCTAAACTCCCAGGTCATGCCGGGTCGTCAATTTCTGGGGAAAAAAGAATTAGCTGACGCCCGCCTGGCATATGGATGCATCGACGAAGGGTGGACGGCCGAAGGTAACGTGGGTTAGTTCTCGGACTTTCGTTATCGGTGTCGAGATAAGAAAATACGTTACGATATATATGTAGGTATAGGAGAGCTTTTGTTCTAGAGGCCGCGAAGCATATACTGAAACACCATGTACCCTTGGGACTGCTTTCTCTCGCGCTTTTAAATAACCCTTGACTATGGTCGAAGGAAGTTGCCAATAAAATATACAGTGTGTCTGGATTACACGTGACATTAATTAAAACCCCAGGGGATGAATCTGGGGCTAATTACGTAGTAGCCAAAACTCCCGGCATCTGGCTGGAACTTTCGTTGATGAAGTCAGCAGTCTGTCAGGTACATTTTTTTTTCGAAATTTTCTCTTCTTCGCTAACTTTTTTTTTCTCTCTCTCTCTATTTTGCTCTCGGTTAGGCTCTAAAGCTTTTCGAAAAGCTTACGTGGGAAATACATGTATATATACGGTTGTTGGTTGCTTCGCTTTCACGAAGCCTCCCGTCGCTCTTGCGTCGCTCGCACTTTCCGGTGGCTTCGTTAAGCGTCGCGACCTGACGTTCAGACGGGAAGTACGTGTTATAGTAGAAAAAAGGAGTGTTGAACGGCTGCGAAATGGGTAGGAGAAAGGAGGAGAGGAATAAAAAAAAAATATAAATCTCGAAATTGTTCTTTATGATGGGAAACCCTCGTAGCACAGGAGACACGTTGAACCGCAATATTTCTGCACGGCAGGGTAGGAAAGAGTCTGGGAACTCGGAGAACTGATAATGCACCTTAGACAAAGGCTGTGCGCGTAAACTTCGTTGAATCCCCTTACCTTCAACTCCGACGACTTTTTACGCAAGAGTTGCCATCCGGAATTTTATAGTCGTTAGCTCCTCCGGGTGTCTGCGATTCCTTGAGACTGCGTCGAGACCATAAATATTCGCAAGTCAAATTTTCACCTAATTTTATAATTATTTCTACGTCATGCTCGGATCCTGTACCGTTCCATGATTTTCTCATTTGATCTATTTTTCTATATCTTTTTTTTCAAAATTTCTTTTATCCCTATCAGTGGACTCGCTATTATTCTTTCGACCAAGGGAAATGACAAATGGGACTGCTAATAGAAATTGTGCTCTCATTTTGAAAGATATGATAGCACATTTCCCACTGGCAGCTGAGACCCTTCCGGGCTTCCGTCTTCGTTCCTTAATCTTCATCAATGACTCCTTTGCGGACTTGCGAAACTAAGTGAAATTTACGCGAGGTAAACCAATTCCTCGAAATTCTCTAGGTTATCAAACGTCGATCAAACGATCCTCTCGAAGACGACGAACAGCACGGGCTAGAACACTCGCGACATGTTTGCGCAACGACTCAAGTCCTCGCATTGAAACGCGAGAGTCTCCTAACCTAACTTAACTGTCTAATTGAAATCAAAGCTCACAATTGGGAAGTTTCAACTGGTTTTGAGATACGGGACGCTTCGAACTTTTGCTAACTGCTACATCTCGCTGCGGGCTGACATTCTCGTGACTGCACTTCAAAAACTACATTTCTCGCGAGCACATACAGCTACGTATATGGATGGGCTCAGACGTCTAATGGAAATCAATAACTCATTAGATCAATAAGCAACTTCCTGTCGCGGATATAATTCCGGCAAGACTTAACTGCGGTATTAAGGATCGAGTGAAAAACGACAATTTACAAAGTACAAGAAAGAAACATTTAATATATTTACAATGTCAACAATATACATTAATCTTTTTTTTTTTTGGTTATAAAGTTACTCTTTTATTTCGTTTTTTTTTACTCTCTTTAATACAGAGAGGAACAAACTGCATTTTGGTTAGTGTTTAAAGTGAGGATCCTTAAATATTATTATCTCACAGTAAAAGAACTTCGGGTTGGACGCAATTTGACTATTCGCAATGACACTGAGATTTTGTGACTGGAGTAGAATGCATAGTTAGGATTGAATTTTATTCGAGGTTTATCGTTAAGGTGCCCATACATACTGTGACCTTAATCCACGTGCTTAGAACTCTAAGGCGCTGCAGCTGCAAGATCTTCATGCATCTCTATAGATACCATTCTTTATACCTTACGATCCCGAGCGTCATGCTGCACTACTTATTCGCAATGTGCTCGAAGACGATGCGAATGACTTAAAAAATATGGTAAAAAAAAAGATTGTACTTTAAAAACGCCAGTAACAAAAATTATATTTAAAAAATATCAATGGCACCGATCGATAATCGATATCTTTATCTAATTTAATATAAAGCTTCGTACGTACCGGATGTTACTAATTATTGGCGTTTAGTTATATTTTGACTATATTTTCATGCAATCGATCCTCCAACACATTCGTAATCCAGGCTGATTCTAGACTTTCCTTACTGATATTTCACAATAATCTTACATCCTGTTTCCATCCATCCATATAGGGGCACCTTCGAACGAGTACACGCAAATGGGTTCTGTTCTTTCTTGGACGACTTAGCTTAAAAAATGGATATTTTGATTTTACAAAATTGGCGACTTTCCATGGCGCTGCCATAAAAAGCAATACTCCCCTTGTAAATAGCAAAAGAGCAAACATACATGCTCAACAACATCAACGTTACAAAATAATGTAATGCTCGTTGCCATAGCTTTTAAATTTATTTTAAAAAAATAACACGACTTAAGTGACACTTTAGACATCCTTATAAACGATTTACGATGTAGTCCTTGACAATAATAATAATAAATTTTCGCTTCTTTCTTCGATATTCTCGTTATACCTAATATTAATATCATTAATATATTCTTATCGATTTGGCAATTTTCAAATCCCACTGGGTTATACGCTTTATCGCCTCAGGCTCACGCAATCTTTTTTGCCACGTCGAACGACATCGAAAAATAACCGTTTGCCAATATATATATATTTTCGTTCGAAAGAAAAAAGAAAAACTTTTCTTTCCCTCTTGCTCTTTAAAGGTAACATTTTCATATATGGTTTTTAATATTTCGTAATTCTAAACGTTAGTTGTGTAAATTTGTTAATAACGCCTCCTTCCCACCTACCGCCCCCCCCCCCTGCCC
>NW_014333737.1:719464-728874 GCF_000341935.2 Cephus cinctus | reverse complement strand
CCCCCCCCCTGTCCCTCTCACCAGTGATGTCCCGATATCATTGTGCTTGCTTACTTTATGAGTACATTGTTTTCAAATTCTATCAGACTTCCTTTGAAATACGGAGTTTCACCCCGTGTCGAACGACACGATCGATTCTAATCTATAGCCAGCGACACAAAGTAATCATACCGCAGATCTGAAAAGTCAACGTTTCACGTAAACGCCCGAGCGACTAGCCAAAGTATCTCTTCGTTCTTTATGTATATATATATATATATGCTTTTTTCCCTTTTACTTCTATGTACAGTAGCACGATCGTAGATCGAAAGGATTTCGATAACCACGAACGTTTTACATTTTACAGGCGACTAGCCCTATATAGTTTTCACGAAGCGTTTTCAATGCGCCCTTTTCAACCGCAGGTCGACGTTAATATTGTACGATTCATTTACAAAGAGTTATCTCCAACTTGATCCTTTAACGGTATAACGTGTATTATCGATCACTATAGTCCTTGAGTTTGATATAGCTATCGATCTGTGTAAACTCTTGACTGTACGCTAAGGTAATTTTTTTTTTTTTTTTTTTTCTTATTTTTCTTGTATGTAAATCGAAACGAAAAATTATGCGTTGCTGTTACAGTTTGTAAAAATAATATGCTTCTCGCGAATGTCGCCTCGTACATGTGCTTTTTTTCCCTTCATCCTCGTGTACGTGCACGACATGAAAACTCGTTGGCCGCACGATCATTATTGTACAGTAGAATTCAGTGTTCGCCACCTTAAAGGTAGCTGCGTACGTGGAAATGACGTTTGTAATGAACCTTCGGTCTGTCATACGAGCATGCGCGATCGCTCGATTCAAGATTGCTCCTCCTGTCAAACTTGATCCCCCCAGATGGCAGCTTTTTTCGCACGATCCACAGACGCTAAGAATGTACCGCGAGGATGCCAGGATACGGCCGTCACTGGAGACCTGTAGAAAGAAATGAAACACAGTGGGTCTGCGATCAGACAAAATCACAAGTAATACGTGGAAGCACAGAGTCGTACATGAAGAATCGAAAATGCTGGTCGAAGCCTGAAAGCGTTACGAGCGGAGGCACGTGGGGCGATACTAAATAACGAGGAAGATGATTTTTGCGGTGACACGTGGGAACGCGATTAGCGGTAAAATCAATTGATGGAGAAAAAAATAACGTTTCCAGGAAATTATCGTCCTACGATGCCCACGTCATTCGCAAGGGTGACGTTAAGTAACTTTATGGCCCCAGGGTAATTCTTCTTCAATTACGTCCCTGCGAGATTGTATTTTACAAAGGTAATACACGGGGTGACTCGTACCGACCGCTGAACAACTGTTGGAAAACCGCGAGTTTTAAACTATGTTGTCTCGTGCGATGACGTCACAAGTTAAGTTTTGAACACACGACATCATTTTGGGTAATCACCATTTTACGTTTCCAGGTTGTATTTTATTTTAGATTTTTAAACGTCTTTGCACGCTCTCCTTGGTTTCTCAGGTAATTGACTGGTATCGAGCAGTCCTCCAATAAGTTTCAAATCGGGTGTATCTAGCATTGGAGCTTTCAAAAAAAAAAAAAAATGCCGAGCACTCGTTACGATAAGGGAAAGACAGGTGGGTACGATTTTTAAGGTTTTAAGTAAAAATCGTCCTCGATGTCATTCGTATCAAGACGGTAGGCGCGTGGGTATCAGGTACAGCCCTGCATACTCCAAGCACGTAGAGTGGGTATTGCCAGCGTGAAAAAGGAGAGCAATCCATTCCTGCCAAAGAGCGTTGGAAATAAACTTCACGCAAATGACGCACAGTATGTCTCACTGGGATCGATGAAACGGCGCTTGGAATGCGTGATGCAAGAATTTTTGTTTGGTTCGAGGAAACGACACGAGAGTCGCCTGAAAAGACATTGTGACGTCTGCTAACGTCGTGAGGGACGTTATACGTATCTGACGTGGGATCTGGGATAACGTTTTACAAGAAGTTTTCTAACTTATCGACGGAAGCCACAATTTCTATCATTAATCTCAACCAGTGCTGACACGTGACTGAACAGTTTATTCCGTGCGAACAGTGGCGACGTCTAATGGCGAAGTCATTGACGTCCCGGGGTTGCGTCATAGCGGGGCAGAACAAACGACAACAACGGGTGACGATTAAACAGTCCCCGCGACAAATAATTTTCGGACCGAATTACTTGCGCGGTGATCTTATTGGTAGACGGGGAAAAAGTGTAGGAAAAGTTAATACCTGGGATTGTGTGCGACGAAGAGGAGGAAGTGGGAAAAGTAATGGGTGTAAAAAAAAAAGCGACTGCAGAGTGCGCATGTACTTTCGATATTTCACTCCGAGCTACTTTACCACAGTGCATCGCGATATATGATACGTGAAACCTTGTTAGTCTAATGGAGTTGCGTAATACTTTTTGCATTTTTTACAAGTTCCTCCGAGCATCTGATTCATTACTTTTTTCTCTAAGCAGATGATTACCCTTCAACGAATAATACGGATTCCTCGTTTATGTCTCTGTACGATAAATTGTCTTTCGATTGAAATTTCGAATTATTTCGTTTATGGAAAAAATGTTTAGACGGAACTTTTGTATTTAAAGAAAAAATACAATTTCTGACAATAGGATAATTTACAATTGTCTCGTATACAAGAGGTCTTAATTGAAATAAGGGTAGCGCGAAAGAACCAAGGGTTGCTTTAAAACGGCGACTCAGGCGTGACGTGAAGGGTGAACTCAGGGTGAACTTTGACGTAGTACCTGGAAGAATTGCGTAGCCTAGGACAGCTGCTTTGTAAGTTAATAATAACAACAATAACGACTGGAAAGGAAAGTGACGCTACTGGCCAGTCGTTACAAGCCGAAGCGTCGCGACGCTCCAAGCGTACAACGTATACTTTCTTCTTCGCTTTGTATCCACCATTTCTGACATATTAACAAATTGCATTCCAGCTTGTACCCTTACCGCGGGTTATGCGTTGATGGAGTTTCAAGTAGGAAGAGAAAAAAAAAATTATAAAAATTTCTTAGAGCGGTACGAATCGCTAAGGCGGGTTCTCAAAGTCGGACGCCGTTAATCAAGGCTCGTCGACGCCATGGACTCCTTACGCGAATCGCAACGCTATTTCTCACCGGCTGACGGCACTATGTGAACTTACCGGTATCACTGCGTGTAATTGCGCGATGCACGGATTCCCAACAGTAAACAAGACTGCAGCATTGCGCTAGATGTGGGAACGTATGAGCCCGCGAATTCAGACTCAGAAATGGCACACGAAGTCAAGTTAAAGATATGGAGGCTCTTTTGCTACTAGCTTGTACTAGACTTCCTCTTAGTCTTTCGATCCCTGACATTTATAACGACGGGTAAAAGTAAATTCTATTTAAATTGTTTGTTTTGAGGCATTTAAGGCTCATTTGCAATTTATATCTAATTATTGACTTTTTAACTCTCGCAATCAGATATATTGGATTCGCTTTGGATCAAAATAAAAAATATTTTTACGTCAATTACCAAACAAGGGGAAATTTGCAATGTGGCTAATTTATATTTTCTATCGCGATAATGCCAAATTCATTTTCGCTGTTTATTTTTTCGTTCAATATCCCCTTGTGAATTCGGCTTAAGGTCGTCGTGCTCAAGGGCTTAATCAATTAAAAGCAATTGTTCATACGAGGTTCGCGTGCTTCGGCACGTTCCACAAACGTTTTGTCGTCTTCATGGAAGGATGCTTAAGGCGCTTATGGAAAGTCGTCGTTGCAAGTTTCGCGTGATGCGCGCTAAGTCTACGTGCGAAATTTTCAACATCCAAAGATATTCAGATTACGGTACTTGGTTGCGGGACGAGATTTAAAGAAAGAAAAAGAAAGGACAAAAGCAATCCGAACTGATTAGCCGTTTACTAAGAGGACAGGGCGCGTCCGCAATCGAATTGTTAATTCGACGGTAGTGCACGAGCTTGTAGCAAAGATAAGGGTATTTAATTAGCGACAATAACGGTCCTGGCGACAAGAAAAACTAAAACCAGATTAGTGATAAACGTCCGACAGTTAAGCTAGGAAGCTAAAACTGGTTTATTATTTATTGGCAAGAACAAGTCAGAGGTGTAAACTGTTTGCGATATGTTATAGAAAATTGTTGTCCCAGGCAATAAAATTTCGCAAAAATCTCAACTTCCACCTCTGTATTCGCTATTCGGGAATTTGCCGTTTCGCACGGATTCGAGCGTCTCCAAACGTAATAGGGCAAGTTTCGATTCGCATAAATTCGCAATCTCTCCAACAGTCATCCTTCGCGATAGGCTATTGAAAGTTTGACAAAAAATTGCACATCTAAATATTTTCTATATTCGCAACTGCAAAACTACTGTCCAGGCTGCGTGGGCGAACTTTAAGTCCGTCGAAAGTTTTCGTGTCGGATTGACGTGTGCACAGCACTCGAGGGCCGCTCCCTGAAATTACAGATATTTCGTTTGCTTGTAACGTACAATGCAAGAGACTCATATATATAGGTATAGTGCGGAACAGGGATTAAAGGAGAAGTCGTAATATCAGGGTCTTACGCTGGTGAAATTTGGCGGCGAAAACAGGGAGAAAGGGGGAATTTCGAGAGGTACGTAAATAAGATAAGAAAAATGACGATAAACGAGAGTTACTTGATATTCGGATACAAGGAAAGATTTTTGTAGAAAATATAGAGAGGAAGTGAGAAAATTAAAAATCCGTTTGACACTTTGCTTAACCGCAAATAAAGAATTCACTCGTAGCTACCGGGTGAACGATGAAAAATTCAAGAGCCCAACGTTGCAAAGAGTCATTACTCCGATGGAGGGACGGCTTATATTATAAGGGTAGGAACACTCCCCCAAAAATGAAATTAAATAACGTTCTTTCTCGTGAAAAATTCTTTACGGTGCTCAAGAATATCTAAGAGAAGATGAGGAGACTCCTGGATCCGATGAGTCACGTTAGCAGCTACCATTCCCCTCCCCCAACCCAACTCGCTCCCCGCTTCATCGTCTGGGTCCGCGAAAATGCCACCATAAATCCCATTTCCGTAACTTTTATTCATGCCACTTTTTATGCCTCCTTTATTAAAAAGGTCAACCGCCGCTAGAATCCGCTTCCAACTTGCACAGCATCCCTGGTCCATGTGCCGCGACCTGAGCCGGCCTCCGGCCAGTCTCTTGTCCGTTTATCACAGTCGCGTAATAAATAGGATAATAAAATCGTCCGAGATAATTCGCACCCGTAACGCAAGCAACTCGCGAGCTATTCTCGTTAGCAGGAAATTGACGTTTTGATTAAGAAAGACTCAAATGAAAGATGATACAAAAATATCCTATATACTTTATATATTGTTAAGCCCCACAATATATGTATATATACTTACGTGTGATCCTTTAGTACCGTTTCAATCTTATTTGTCCCCACAGACCAAACAAAGATGGACCCATCCGATGAACCAACAGCAATGTACTGACCATCGGGACTGAAAGCAGCTCGAGCCCAATCACAGCCAACTTTGAAACCTTCGGCGCTGCAAGATTGTCGGTGAGTAAACTTTTTTTTTTAAGAAAGTCAAACTTTTTTACAGAAAGATACGATTAAGGATCAATGTCACGCTCAACCCGGATATTAATCATCGACTCCGCTTTCTTCGGTAGGCAAAAGGGCCTCCGCGGCTCTTTCGCACTCCGTGCAAGTAATTAAACGTGCCCGTGTAAGTTTGGGAATTTTGTTTGGCAAAAAAATTGCCATGGTCGCGAGTCACGCTCGCACGAATCGTTTTGGACATTCCATTGGTAGGGCGAGTAATACGGAACCTTTCCTAATTGAATGCTCTTCGGCTTAATAGTGCCTGATAAAAAGACGACGACCCGGAGTCCGAATGAGCTGACGGCAAAAAATCTGTCAGTCACTTGATGCAATTTTTACCAGTCGATTGAGGTACTTGAATAAATTATCGACCGTCCACGAGACAAATAGCAAAAGTTATTTCGAATGCTTTCAGGTGCAATTATTGGAAAACACAAAAATAGAGATTCCGTGAAAATAATTTTTTTTTACTTTCAGTACGCAAAAGAGTAAATTTTGTAATGTAAAAATTAACGTAAGAAAATTATTTGTTATGCAGTGGACTAGCTCTGTGCCATAGCGTAGATCTTAGAATTAGATCCAAGCTATACCTGTGCAGAATTTTGGTAATGCTTTTTCAAGGTATGCCCGTAGTATGGGATAGTCTCATTGACTATATAACTCTGTATATACTTCTTCTGAGTGATCAATTTCAGATCTATACTGTATCACTGAATGACTTTAATTCGGTGTAGTCACGTTAGAATTGAAATGGATATTTTTAATGTCCTCGAATTTTTTAGTGGATCCATTATGAATGTGGTATTACCAACGTAAATATATGCTGATCTATTCAGAGGTCGGCCCGCATATATTTTAAAGGACACTACGTCGTTATTTCATGTTAGGCTGTCAAGCCTTGACAATATATTGACAGGTGGGTTATGAATCCATCAGTAGGAGGCAGCGTGAAATTCGGATGTGTAATCGCAAAGCAAATCGCGGAAATAATACATAGGGCATTCGGTGATGAATCGATATGAAATTTTAAGGCCATCGAAAATCCATAATCAATATTATTTATTGATATTTACCTGAACGAGCCAACTATCTGTTTCATTCGTAAATCCAAAAGTTTCAATGTGTCGTCCCGTACGCAGCTTAATAAATAATTAGCATCTGAAAAGAAAAGAAAATAATTACGTCATCGATTCTTACCTAAACAGCGACTCTAGAGATCTTTTAAGATAAAGAGAAGTCAGTTATTGTCTTCTATAAGAAATACGAAGTAGCGTCTCTTTTTATCCACGTCGATACGTCTCATTCATATTATTCGCGAACCTTAAAGGGAGGAGAATCATGGGAAACATAGTAAACCGAAAATAATTAGAGAAAAAGAAAAAATAAGAGAAGCACAGAAGATTTAAGGGGATAGAAAAAATGAAAATAGATCCTTTATGGTTCGGGATTTTGTGAAAAAAAATTTTAACCTGGGATTTTCTGAGAACACTCAAAATTTAGATGTTCGTCGAACAATTGGTACAGAAGGTCTGTAAAATATTTTGGTAAAAAAAGGATACGGTAGATTTCACTGTTTTATCGAGGGTACTTTGGGGCTTGTGAAAAAAGACGCTTCAATCGGTTCTACTTTTTAAATATATCTATATTTGGAATTTGTTGACACTCGCTTTTAGGAGATTCGCGCTTTATTCGCGCATTAGGTAGATTAATGAAATGCGCCAGTTAAATATGTCTTTTCCGAACGAGCTCTTCAATCAGCGCGGTGAATTCAGCAAATGGGTGCTTTGGGACATTGTCGAAATGCGCGGCGATATCTCTGTACACGATTACAATGCACGAAATAATGTCACGTGCTTCACTTACGGAAAGTATAGACACTGCCAAAAGCTTTTACCGGAATAATTCAACTTTTTTTTCCTCTCCCATTGAAAAACTCATTCGAATACGAAAGTACGACTTTAACTTGATAACTTACCACGTGATAGATCCAAAGACGTGACTTTTCCTTGAAGGATGATATCGTTCGAGCAGGATTCTACCCTGGTGTCCCAAAATCGAATCCTCTTATCAAAATGTCCACTGATAATCGTGGAACCTGAGCTGTCGGATGTGACAAGATCGTTGCAGCTTGAGCCAGCAAATTTCGTTTCTATACCTGATGAATAAATTTGTACAAATTTTTTTTTTTAGCAATTCAAGCAATTGTATACAAATTTTGAGTAAAAAAATTCAAAGTTTCCCGAATGGCAATTTTACTAAAAAATCTTCGTTTCTCCGAATTTTTATGTAGGCATATCTTTAATAAAATCGAATATTGTGAAGTTTTCTGGAAGAAATTTAATGAGCGAAACGTCGGATTTTTTTTTTTTCGGAAAAAAGCATACAACATAACGATAGAAAAATGCTGAATTTTGTCAGATTTTTAAGATATACAAATACGACTCCACCAAAGTATCTGTATTTCGTTTTAAAGTCAGTCGATGGAAATATATTTTTTTCTTTCAGTGAATCAGAATAGAGAAATCAGAGCCACTAAAAGAAAAATGAAAGGTTACGGTTCACAGAAGAATAAGAACACGACATAATACCATGCATGAAAATTGTTTCATTCTATATACATATGCACACACATCGAGTCCGTGTAGCGCTGGATTTTAATAACCTCAACTTGGCGAGTTTCTTGAAAAATGCGTTATGGAACGCGAGCGATTTAAATGCACCTCGAACCGAGTAAAATTTTTCATGCTCGACGCCAGAGCCGCAACCGCCGAAGAGCGCAAAACGCGGAAACTGGAATGTTTACGTTGAGCTGCGCTCGACTTTATTTTTTCACTGTTGGATCCGCGCTCTCTATTCCTTTCCGAAGGAATCAGCCCGGCGTAAAGAACTGTTCGATGTACGTATATACGATAAAAGTAGCAGTAAATAGGGGGAAAAAAAAAAGAAAAAAAAAAACATCTCACATACACGTAACGCACAGGGACAGTTAGCTGCTCTGGTCAAATACTTCATCGAATGCGTATAGTTAAAGTTAAGCAGCCGTAGCGGAGAATTTCCTTTGGTTCCGCAAAGTCGTACAGCGAAGCGTGATAAAGTTCGCAAAAAGTCATGAAAATTGAATTCGCGTGCAGACACTTGATTAGGCTTCGTCTAATGCGTATAATTCATTTTTTGAATAGCAACGTGAAATTCAAAAAAAAAAAAATTGATCAATGATCACGCGATCACGTATAGTCAAAGGCACCGAGCTGAAAAGAGAAGCTCTGTCGGCTGGGTGGGTGAACCGAGGGACTCTTACGGGGACGACGAAAGAAGTAAAATATAACGTGGCTGGCGGAGGAGTAATAAGGTATTGAAAAATAGAGGAGGTAAGATAAAATTGTGAAAGATGGAAAGTGAAGTGGGATATAAAGGAGAAGAGGCCGAGCATCAAGAGTCACAGGGCATAACGAGTGCCCTGGGAGAATGGCAGGCGAGATTACGATGCCAAGTTATATAATTCCAATACTTGGTAAATGTTTCGACCGAGGCTGCCGCAGCCCTATAAGCAAGAAGCGCGCCGTTCCGGGGAACTGTAATTTTGAGACATCCTCCGCCGCGGCGCGCCCATTCGCAAAAGGGCAATTACCTCGCGAATCTAGTTTATCGTTAACTTTGCGAATTCTCAGGTAAGTCCGTGCCGAATTCGTCTCGTTGCGAAGGGGATGATCCGGTGCATTATCGAGAGCACGGTTATTTACCGTGACGAAATAAAGTGCATATCTTGATGTGGGTGATAGTGGAAGAAGAAGGGGGGGGG
>NW_014333737.1:699256-719410 GCF_000341935.2 Cephus cinctus | reverse complement strand
GGGGGGGGGGGAGCGATAGAGAGATGAAATAAAAGATTGCCCATTTTTTTTTCTATTAAGTGTCTCTAGTGAAAATTATTAAGGTTGGTAGCCTCGTTTGATAAGGGGCTGACATTGATTTTCGGATCGTTCTCACGGCCCTTCGACCAATCACTTTCAACCCCTACGTAGAGTATAGGGCGCTGCAGACTGTTGTCCAAAGTGTAAATCGATATCGTGGACTGTTCTTCGGATACAGCTTCACGAGATTAGCCGACAGTCGGAATGGTTGGGTGCAAATCCCAAAATATACCTTTGGGACGAAACCTGTCTTACACTGTATTACATATATACCTACGTACGTACAGACATGTATATATGTATATTAAGGGTAGAGATCAAAATTTTCGATAAAATTCGAATTAATGTTTCTTTACATAACTGAAGTTCGTGCAGCTTTAATGGGTTACGTTATTTTGATATTTCGAAATTTCAATTTTTTTTTTTTTAAACTATGTTTTATCCATTATGGTCTCTTTTCATTGATTTTTCTTTCCTGTCTTTCTCTTTTATGGACTAAAGTAGTATATGGTATCTCTTTTTTTTTTTTCCTTTGGCTATTCTATCTTCGTCCCCTCCAAAGGCTCTTACCGTCCGATCGTCTTTTCGGTTTAATAATTTGCATTTATCATTCTCCCTCGCTCGTCGCTCGCTGCTGCGAGAGCTCGGCGATATCAGCAGTCGACGGATGCATTGCCCCGGAAGAAAAGGCATTTGGGTATATAGGAGCACTTTCATCGAAGAAGGTCTTATCGGCGTAATTAACCTCTCGGGAAGGGCAGTGGTGCAATTTTTATTCAATCTTCCTCATTGTAAGCCTTGGGTGAGCCTTGCGGATTATCAACGTCATACTTGCGAAACGTTCAGCTTCCATTTTACGGCACGGACACGCAACGGAATATACATATGAATGACTATGCAGATACGCCATTTGTTTTATTATCTCGAAATGCTCGTAAGTGCATTACATTATGCAACGGCAAATGGGGGTAATGGGCAAACGTGATTATTATAATCGCGTTGTATTTGCAAGGTTTGCTCTGTGTCGCTAAATGTAGATCGACATGCTTGTTATCATTATTGGTTGCAGTTAAGGGTATGTACTACCTATTCTATGGTACAGTAATTTATCAATTATACACATATGTACATATTACTCACAAGCTCGTCCACGAAGATCCCAAATTTTCAACGTCCGATCATGACTGCCCGTCACCACTTTCGACGGTTCCCCAAGGAACTTGGCCGCCATTACTTTCCCGCAATGACCCGTGAGTGTGTGCTGCAAAGAAAATTTTGCATATTCTACATACAAATTTTATCTATTTCTTACAGCCACGTAATGCCTACGTCTTAGTCTGTGCGATTACTGCGGTTCATTAGGAGCTCATCGATGCAGTAATAATTTTGCAAATTTTCCAAGCGTCCATAAACACAGAAAGGGAGGGTTATGCTAAAGGGGATAGAATAACATTAATTGGAACTCAGGAACGTGGTATGGCTATAGACGTATATGCCTATGTGGGATTCGAATGACACCTGTCAATAAGTCATTGGTAAATGATATCGCTGTCGTCGCGAACAATAAAAGGAACAAGTATCGATTTCCAATTAATGCCGGATACTTCACCGTCACGTGGGACGTATATACGCCCGTAACCTTTGACGTTCGATGGAAAATTTTCCTAAAGCACAGTCGATCCTGGTTATTATTCATCGACGTGAATATCTTACCAGAGTGCATACAACGTAAATTGGAAAAAGTACCCGGGAGTTCGTTATCTGGGTATCAATTTGATTTGATACGACACTCACGTGATATCGGAGTCGACTTGTATTCATCCATTGAAGTACTGTATGTATATAGACGGGAAAGTGTAGAAAATCTAATGAACACTATAGAGAAGACGTCATTGAAATTCGCGAGAGGCATAAATTTCGCATTTCCATGCAACCCACAGTCATTATATATATACATACATTTGGCGATCGAGTAAATGGCTGGAGGGGAACGATACATAAATTTTACCGTAGTAAAGGAATACGTCGTTTAAAAGAGCTCGCATGGGTATACACAGTCAATTTCATTGTGGGATCCCTTTTCCTTAATGTTTTATTCGCGGCCCTAGTTTCCGGCTTTCGAGTACGGGTAAGAAATTTGTATTCGTCCTCGGCAAGAAACGGCAAACCCGTCGGGGCCTACAATTCCTTCGGCCACCCCTGGCCGGGAGAAAAAGCCGGTTCACACGCACCAATTTCAAGCCGAGACGCCACCCGAGGTTGGACGCTTTGAGAAATGTCCTAATGTAAATTAATGATCCAGAAGCTGGGGCGCGGAACGATCGCCGGAACAGCATAGCAGCTTAAATGCATAGACATATATATGTATATATAAAGTATAATCCTAGAGATACAAGAAGGCTCATCGGTATCTACTACGAGGAGTGGAACACGGCTCACAAAATCTAATGTCCTGCGAACCTTATCAGTTCTGGAAGCTGACTATATTATCTCTGTAAATTTTTCATAGATCTTTTTTTTAAAAAAAAAAAAAAAAAAAAAGTTAAACGATCCTCTGGTTATCCTCGTCGATACGGCCCTGACGTTTAAGGACGTCCGTTAGCCTTGTCCTGGGAACCTTTAGCTGCCGGTGAATATCGACTTTATGGATCGGATAACGATATTAATGAGAATCCAGGGCTATTCACGCTGATCAGCATCATGGATGATACGACCTGGACCATTTCCTGTGGATCTTAGGTAATAATTTTCGGGCTGGCTAACTACGAACAAGGAGCACGACTTCGAAAACGCTGACTTACGGGATTACGCACGGGAGAGAACGTTGGTGTTATTTGTTCAGGGTTCCCTAGGACGGTCCGTCATATTATATTTTGTCAGTCGCGCAACCTTTCACTCGGCCCGAAGTGGTCGTTGGGACAAACGATATGGGGATACCGGTATTTACTATTTTTCTTAGACGTTTCAACGAGGCCGTCGATCTGCTCGAAGGCAAGGCTTTATTGATCTGTATTTGGGAACGGCGTACCGGTAGCCGTGGGGATAAGTGCCAGAAAAGATTTTATCAAATCTCGGATAACATTTATAACTGGCACTCTGCCATGTACATCTGTTGCTTGTTGTTTTATATGAATTTTACCGCGATTTTAGATGGACTTTCAAATTACACGATATAACTATAGACTCGATACCATAACATTGGCTTTACGAGTTGAAGGCGCAGCTGCGTAAAACGTGCGTGACTCTTTTATCTCATCGCTCCCATAAACGTATAAATTCTTTCGTCCAAGAGTGTCATTCGTGAGAAGAAAAAAAAAAGAAGAAAAAAAAAAATCTATACACGCCGTCTTCACCTCACGGCACATTAAACACGGGTACAATTAAGTCCGTTATAATGTGAGAGAGCAAAAGAGAGAGCAAGGGTGTATATATAAGTAGCGTCGAATCGTGAAATTACATTGTCCATCTTTTTCTACCAAAAATCAACCGCTATCGCCACACTGTGTGTCCTCGTACCGAGAAAACAAGCAGAACTCGATGATTCGTACGCGTGGTACCTCAGCACGCGACAATTTAACGATAAGTTCGCCGAAGTCGTTCGTCGAATATCTGACCGGAGCGAAGACGCGGAGTGCGAGATTTTTATTTATTAAGTACGTTGCTGTGGAAGGCGTTAAAAGAAAAAGCAATAGCACGGAGCTCGGTCTTGATTTGCTTTAATATCGAAACAGGAGGAGTGGGGGGGCGGCGGCGGCGGCGGGTGGTGGAGTCGAGGAGTGAAAAAAAAGGGGGATGAAGTAGGAAATAAGAAAAAAAAAGGAAATATCATCCCCTATCACTTTGAGAGGGTAGGAAAGGTCTCTCTCGTGAATATCCAGTATACCTACGTCAGGATCTATTCAGCATCCGCTTTTTCGCGTTTATTGCACGGTCCAGAACGAGCTTGGGTTGGTTGTAGTGCACAGATATTCCAGAGGGGAAGTCCACCATTGACTTACCACCCCCTTCCGACAGTATCAATTTCATCCCAGCACCATATTCCCAAAGCGCAACGTGTATCGTGACACGTAGGAAGAAGAAGGACCATTTCCCTTGCCTGGCTGTTATTCCGGCAACAGTAGAAGAGACACTTTACTACGGGCAGGACTGTCTCCCTCTACTCTCTACCGAGTAAACACTGCCGGAGCTCTGAATTCGCATTCTCCGTTTCGCGATCTACGCATTAGCCAGACTCCATCACGTGGCCGCACGACCGTATCGGCGATACGGGATCGCAGAGGAGCGATTTCGAATCGGCGGAGATCGCACGAGTACGAATGGCGGACAACCTGCTGCCTGGTCCAGACATGCTAAAGTCCCCGACTTCTCGTATATCCTTGGAAATAAGTGCGGGACGCTCCGGGCGCAACAGCGACTCCGGGAGAATTACGTATTCGCGCGGTGATATTTTTCCTAATTATTGGATCGCCGGCGATTCGGTTCTCGTGGTAGTGGTAGATGGCGTCGTCGTCGACGGCCTCCCGATGACGGCGCCCTTGATGGTGATAGTAGGACTGATGATGATGGTGGTGGTGATGGTGCACCAGACGTTCGGGTATGCGAAGAGGAGGATGCTAGGTAAATCTAGGCAGCGGTTATTTAGTACGAGATGCGGGAGCCTACTGCTCAACGGGGTACCAGGGGATACCAAAGGGGTACCGGAGGGGGCACCAGGAGGCAAGGGGATGCCTTGGCGCTTCTCTGGAGGCGTATACACCGGGTATATATATATATATATATGTATACTGGCAGTACGTACCAGCACACGGACGGTATAACTGAAGTTCGATGACCGCGGTGCGACTTCTCTGCCGCCACTCTTCCACGGCCTTGGCGATTCAATGCCCGCACCAGATAACTCCCCGCACCAGATAATAGATTATTTCATACGTGTAACTAGTCGCTAGTAGCAGACGATGCGCAACCGTGCCTCTACGGCACATTACCTGCCGGTTATACGAGGCAGAGCCCGGAATGATCCTCTTATCATGCGTTTCGAGGAAGTGGGAATCGAGCTTCCTTCTATTCCTACGTAATAGCAGAGCGTCCCGAGGCCCGAAATCAATTTCTTTTGGAAACCTAACGCGCACGGATCGTTCCTTCTAATACGTTTTCGCACCCTCGTATCATTCGGCGAATGTCAATCCGTTTTCCATTTCAGATGTATTTCCTCATTGGTATATTTCCTGGTAATGAAAATCGTATGTATAGCACATATGCTAGTTTCCCTGTGAGATACGCGAAGGCTACGGGAGTATGTTGACGAGGGTAACGGAGTACCACGCAGTGGAGAACAGCTGGCGGGCATGTTCTTACGAACTCGATAAAAGAGGTAATGGTTTGACTATTTTCTTTTTCTTCTTTTCCGTGTTTACAGATTATAGATCGCCAGGGGTTAAAGGGGGTAGCTTGTGAGTTTCATCCCTCGTGGTAAAATTTGTCTGGAATTTTTATAGGCTCTCTCTCTATGTATATAGATATATATCTGTCTCTGGGTGAACCAGTGAGGAAGGCTGTTGCGCGAGGTCACGCGCGGAAACCGAGCTTGGCTACGGGTGTAGGGACCCGCGGGAAAATGTTACAACGCGGAAAGCAACTTCGAGGAAGTCTGCCTGTGTAGCTAATGCAAATTCATTAAAGTAGCACACAGCCAGCGAGTCGGGTCGCACGACGAAACTGATCGCAGCGGGTAGCTTTGCTGAGAACACAATTGAGCTTGAGGGGCCACGCTGGGAGAGGCTCTCTCGCTCATCCACCTAGGCCCATTGCACCTTATTCATTCGCACCGGCGCCATTTTCAATTCCTTGATATCTTAATTTTTTTTCTCATCGCCGAGTTCATCCACCCTCTGCTTTTTTTAATATTCGCGTAAACTGGCCTCGCCGAGACCTCGATAATAAGGGCGCGGACTTCCACTTGGTAATTGGTGAAAAATAAGGATAACGGGGAAAAAGAAAAAAAAAAATCGAGAGAATTACTTTTGAAAATTTTCTTTACTTCTTCAGCCCCATCTTTGACACCCTCGTCTTGCGCCCCTGAATTTAGAATTTACTGAGGGAATTGGCTTAATCCTGTATCAGCGTTTAGTACGCAGTCTGCCTTCTTTGTTGGTGATTTTATACTCGCGGGGTGGGATCTTAAGAAAAAGTATCATCCTGTACGCGTAGGTTAAGTTTGTGACTTTGAAAAAGAAAATTTGAACGAAGCGACTTCGAGGTTAATTAACGAAGGGCGATTATTCCATTAAGTGGAATTGTCGCGAGCGAAGTTTAGCAAAGGAAAGTAACGTCCGCGAGACTTTGACTGAGCGAAAATCGAGGACGACGGTTCAAGAAAACAATAAAATAAAGTGCAGTAAGAACGAGCGCAGGATCCATTGTTATATGTCAGTTGGGAATAATATATTTCTCAGGCGTTACATAATACGTGGTATTCAGATTGCTCGGTATTACCGATGACCCGCGTGCTCCGCAAAGGAAAAGATTTTTTCGTACCCGAGGAAAGAGCTAAGCAAAACCGTTTCCATGATAAAAGTAACGTTAGATCGCTATTTCGCCCAGTAGAAGTTTCATTGTAACCATATAGCAACGTCGAACAATCTCACAAGTATGGACCGTTCCCGTCGTTATGGCAACGAACATATATCTATCAACGCAGATGCTGCTGAAAATAACTGTTCGGTATTTCCGATACAAGGCAGGCTTTTACCGAGTAGACACTTTGCGTAGCACGTGCGAGCCAGTAAGAACCATAGCATTGGCTCTTAGCCTAGCGACGGCCTTTGTACGGGTATAGAAATTGGGCGTCTCCACTTTGGGAATAGGGGTCAACGGCGAGTGCGTAGACGCGTTACATTCATTCACGTAGAGTTCACAGACACGCGTCACCGGGCGATACTCGTCGAACAGAAATCCGACCTGTTAATTTGACTTATCATATCAGTCACCGAAAATGCTCCCAGAGCCCAAAGACAAACGCCGCGAACTGCCGTTAAACTTCCATGCTTACCATATATCCGACTCTCCTATACTCGATTCCTCTTGACAGCCATATTGTTTCTCGCGATTAAGTCAAAGTTCCTCGGGACTGAACTCGTGCGTGGGGAAAACCGAGTTTATCAAAGTTCGTATCCAGAGATGCTTCCCGATTAGGTGCCTAAGTTGGTATTAGATTCACTAGACGTTTACTTCTGCCGAATATTCCAGCCGAGTGGCTATGGGAAAGGAGCTCAAAATTTATCAGCATGTCGCCATACGTCATTGTCTCTTGCTATGTTTGTTCGATGCTTCGAGCGAATGAGCCGTGTAACCGTAGGCCTCTGCCATTTGAGCCCGCAGAGAGAAAAGGCGCCCCTTGCTGCCTCGTTGTACAATACGATATAATGTATTACCTTCAAGGTACGATGAAAATTGAGGAGTAGCTATTTTCTTTATTTTATATTTTTTCCCTGTCCAAATATTAAAATAAAACTTTCACTCTAAGGGGTATTGAGAAAAATGGCAATGGTATTGTTATAAGCACGTCTTCGAAGCACTGGTATAACTGTGACGTGCAACACGTCTTACTTTTCGCCTGACATTATTCAAAAGCAGTACGTGGAGTGCCGTCCCGGGAGTAGCAGGTATAGCAGTCGGGTAAAAGTTCCTGGTAATATTATCGTACGCGTGTCGGTAATTGTCAGGAAGTTTTTTCTTTTACTGGGCATAGAAGAAATATTTGCTCTTGCTCGTTCGCCTTGTGGAATGAAAGAGGTAATGCAAAAGCGTAGGTAATTTATGCGGGACTTGGTGAAAAAAATTTGTTTTGATGGTTATGGTTACTGGGATATAGTCGATTCGAGATGGGTACCTGTAATCGTGTAGTACACATTTATGGATAAATTGATTTGTCATTACCTGGCGGATGTGGAGACGACACGCACGGGACGTGCATGGGACATATACTAGTGCCTATATGGTTATTCCACGTGAGATGAATAATGACGTTTTTATTAATGCATCGCATATATATGGCTCTTACGTATATCTATATCCGAATGAATTGCACAACGAACCCATCTGGTAAATCCAACCTATTGAAGTCTCATACCGAAGCGCTATATAAGAATCTACTTGGGAAGAGAGATTGTACTCCAGATTATTTTCACCACCCTGTAGACGTATAGAGATACACAATGTATATCCCCAAAGGAACATACCTTGGCGAGCAAGATTTTAACTGGATTACACCGTTAGATTGCGTATTCACTACACAATTGCTGCCTCGTACCCAAATTCACTTGTCCTCGTCCGAGATAAACGTCCGCGAAATGAAAATTTATACCCGAAATATCTTAACGTGGCCTTTATACTTGTCTTTCCCTCCTTCGCTTCTTCCCACTGATAAGACACTTTCCGACTATCATTCTTGTGCACTGATTACCTTAGTCACTGCAGGATACGTTAAACCGCGGCTGCTTCGTTACACAAGACGCAACGACCTTACGCGTTACGGATAAACGTCGACTGGGATCCTTGTTAATTTTCTATATTTACCGGAAGTGGATGGGTTCTTCCGGTTTTCCACGGGTCTACCGAGGTCTCATCGCTCCCTCGTTCTTACTGGCACTTCGTGTGAATGTCCTCTCTTAGGAAGCTTATCGCGAAGACATCGTGTTAGCTGCTACCGAACTGATGACGTCTTTAGGCTCTGCTCTTGGTTGATGGATGAGGTTTACGTTGCGACCGTAAACCGTCTCTTTCACGAGGACTCGGAGGCAGGCTTGGAAGCAGGTGCCAATTAGGGCACAATAACGCGATAGAAGAGGTTCGAATATCGTAAACGAAGGATAACCAAATTTTTAATTAAAAAAAAAAAAAGAATTTGATACCTATTTCCACTGATCCGTATATCACGTGGTATCGAGGTGTTGGCGGTTACCTTAATTACAATTAGTACCTTTCTTTTAGGCCGTACGAAGAAAACGAGTGAGGCGTGCAGCTAATACGTAACCTGTACCGGTATACATTTTCTCGCGATGCCAACTGATCCCATCTACATCTCGCGAAGGCAACTACGGGAAATGGCAACTCGTTTGGCCAATCTGTAATGCGCGTTAATTACATCGCTTAATTGTAGCCCGTTTCTTTTCGTAATACCGGAACTGCCTAATTAAAGAGGCCAGGGGGTTTAATACAGTTAAGACCGGCGGATTAGATGAAATTTCTATGCGGACGATACAGCTTGTTTTTGTTCTTAGATAAATAGACAACTTTATTCTAAATTAATGGGCGCGGGAAAGAAAGGCACGAGAGAGACAGAAGATTCACAGTTATCAAACACGACTGTTGCATATATAATCAAAAGAGTCCGTTTGACTGGCATACGCCTACCCCTGAAATAATAGGACGTGACACGATACCTGCCCCAATTTACAGTTTACCATCCCGCGGGTCTTACAGTCTGTATGTTAATGTCAAGTCGAATGACTAACTAGTTCGTGCAGGGTCCACTGATTGCAAAAGGAGAAGATTGTTCCTGTATCACAAGTTGAACCCGTTAAACGCTCCTGGTACTCGATCCATTTCTCGGGCCTGGTAACGCATAATGCAAACGACCTACCTTCACTCTTTTCTCATTCTCATATCGATCAGCAGTACCAGGATACATAGTTGTGTGTATATATATATATATATATACATGATAGTACAAGCCATTTCAATGCTATAAACGTACTCGTAGGAGCTTTAAGGATACACGCGTTACTTTCACACGAGAGACGAACGGGCCCACCTACCGTCCGGGGTCTCATCGCGCAGCTTCAATTACTTTAAACGAGTCAGCGGCAAGCAGCACTGTCTCGCAGTAACGAGGCGTAATTCAATAGGAGGTCAGAGGGAGTGATGCAGTTCTTTTTTTTTTATTCTTTCTCAATCGTCATCTTTATTTATTTTTTTCTTTCATTTTATAGTCCCTATAGTCTCTACCCATTATTCTCGTTGCCCGGTACTTTGGAATCTATTAAAAAGTAACGCCCGAGGTTGGCGCCCGACGTACGTACCTACGTAGGTGTCATCAACGTCATCATCGCGGAAGCTTTAAGGCTCTCGCCAACCCAACCGGGAGCAAGGTTCCTCTGCCAGTGTACCTGGGAGTTACTCCCTCCTGGTACTCTTCGCTAATAATTTGTGAGTATGTGCGGCGATGTTGAGCATTCCACCTGCCAACAGCAACCGGGCACATCCCCCCACCTGGGGTACCGGCAGGAAAAGTGGCCGCACGCCTTGCAATCCCAGCATTTCTGTGTTGGTTGTGGCCGTGAACGGGGCTCAAGTCCAAGGGCACCGGAGCTCCTCAAGTGCAAGCTTCTTCGTGCGATCATCACGGCTGACGTTGGTTTCCTGGTACCCGGTCCAGATCTTCCTTCAGGTAGGACGATGACAGTAATACTGTTCTGTTTTTCGAATTTTCATTTGAATTCTGACACCCTACTGTCCCCTTGATATCGGTAGCTTGAAATTTGAGATTTTCTCGAGGATCGTATGCGGCCTTCATGTACACGGGGAAACGAGAATTTCGGAGATAGGACATTTGAATTCGATCCGTTTCATATAGGGTATTGAAATTTCGAGTGAGGTGCCGAGAGGGGACTTGGTAGAAATTGGTATTAGGCATCTCGAGATCTCTCAAGACGACGAAAGGTCAAATTGGTCCCGAGGCACAGGTCGTGTCAAAATAAATAATTGAACGTTAAACGAGAATTTTGTAATTTGATAACGAGAATTTTTATTAAATTTTTCTTTATTATTTACAAGATCAATTAATTCCTTCCGTGAAATCCTCACAACTGGAAACTGCATAGTGGCGAGGAATTTGCGAGACAGTTTGCCCGCCCAGCGTTCTCCTTACTTGATTGAAACTTTGCTAACATTGCTGAAACTTTGAGTACGGTTCAGACATTAAATGCCCTTTGCCGTGGCATTCGATGGGAAATCGAAACGAAATTGATTTTGAGAGCCGCAAATAATTAAACTTGTCTACGTGACAGAACGGAGATGGTCATTTTTAGAATGTTTAAGTTTCGGTTTGCACTCAATTGGTACACGATCCTGAGACCCTGAGACCCTGAGACTCGGGGAACGAGGGGGGGAATACTTTTCCAATTTAACTCTTCCACCCTTGTCATCAAACTTCTTGATTTCATATTTCGCCGAAGATCCGATGATCGATGCGCCGTTTCCGTGTTGCCTGACAATTTCATCGCCTATAACTGCGAATCTCTATAGTAACTACAGATACCCCGACGGCCAATTTCTGATTGCAATTTCCATTTGGAAGTTCGATGAGATAAGCTGCGCGGGAATTTCGTAAATTTCATTTCGCGAAATTCCACTGTTTCCCACGACCATTGCTAATATTCAATCCCAAATAGATTGGAGCATCCGAGCTAAATTCGCGAATTTCCCACTTTGCGATTTCTTCAAGGGGACGATCAAACTCAAGCGTAAGACACTCTGTAGTCTCACTGTCGCCCTCTTGAGAATCCAACCAACCGTTCTCGCAAAGTTATCCCCTAGAGCAGTAATTTTATTCGCGACTAACGTTGTCGCAAATTGTACGACTGACATTCAAATAATTATTCGCGAGAACGAACTTTTAACAATGCATAATGAACGTTCTGTCTCGTGTAATGAGATTTATTAAATGCCATTTTCAATAGAACGATACATATATATATATACACACGTATATATCTTTCGACGGAATAATTCGCGAAAAACAATGTTTCTGCAAATCAATCAATCCCATATTCGTCATTCTACCACCAAATTTTAAAAACGCGACAAGTCGCTAAAAGCATAATGAAAATTCGCCCCAACAAATTTTGCCGTTCATTCCCAATAATATAATTGCTTATCTGCCAATCATAATTGTAAAAAAAAAAACCATATTGCACTTTAATAAAAATATTTACGTCAAATCATTCGCGAGACCTTAATGCCTCTTCTGATAACACAGGCACGCTTTTCTTTTTTCCAGTTTTCTTTAATTGAACTAGTTTCAAGACTAAGGGCTTTATCTACATCACGGAAGAGTAGTTCAAGTTTAATGAAAATCCGCTTGAATGTTTTTAACGAACTTATAAGTCGTCGTCTATGTAACCTCATCCGCCCTAGCGTCGTTACTATCATTATTATTGTACAGGGTAACGTAGCTGTGCCAATCGCTACAAGGTACGACGGTCCCAAAGCCTTGGCTGACTAATTGAAGTCTGTCACTTTCCGGAGGTTGTTATTTTTATCTATCTTATATAGATCACGATCGTCCGGGTGGAAATGAACGTGTCAATTAGATCGATGACGATCTAATTAAACTCACAGCAAGTCTACCTAATGCGCCATGAATTATTCGGCACAATAAATTACCACGTTAACCATACAAAAATGCTATAGTAGGTACACACATAAGCTTTTTCTCCTTGGACCCAGTATACAAATTTTAGACAATCCCCAGAGCCGTCTGTTAAAGAGCTTAGAAGCTAATTAGCCTTCGGGAAAGAAGATACAGTTTGATACGGGCTTAAGCCCGTATAACTAGAGCAAAATTACGATCGATTCGATTAATTACTGTATTTCCAAAGTATATACGTCGCGCTAGTTTTTTGTCCTAAGGGATTCGGAGTTTGCAATTTTTTTTTTTGTCACTACTAATAGTAATAAGCCCAAGCTCTCTCAAGCGGGAACGCGAACGGGCATTTTATAAGAAGAGTCGGTATGGAATTTGTAGAGAGTCCTGAGGGATGAAAATAATTCCTTGGATAAACGTTGACGTTCTGCTGAAAGGTCTTAGGGATCGGGAACGAGCAGGCAGGTCCTTTCCAAAAGTTCTCGCGGCTTCCATAGAAAACGGAAGTGACAATTGTTTGGGTAAATAGTGAATGGTCGCCATACTCAAGGCAGTGTATGTATACTATAGTATATATATATATAGGGAGTATATTTAATACAAGTCTTTAATTCGGAAACGGGCAAAAGCGTTCAGAACCAAGCGGCTCGGATCGATCACTCGTTAAAGGGTTTAAATAGCACTTACGGTCGACGAGCTTAAGGCACTGTTTTCATCAGACTGTACTCAGAAAACCAGGACGCTCTTGAATTTAACGCGAGAGGAGTATTCGTAACTCTGCAAATCCGCGTAAGCATCGTGCTCTGAGAATTTACACACAAAGGAGCAAAGCATCACTATGGCGCACTGGAAGGCAAAGTGCACTCACCTCTATTTTTGGTATATATGTATATATATATATATATACACAATCGGAAGCGATCAAATGGAATAGTCTGTATATAGATGAACAATAATTTTAAAAATTATCGATTAAATAAAAAAAAATCACTTTCGACATGAAAATTCTTATATTTATACAAACATATATATATATTTATCATTCCTCAATTTTTCAAAGTTTCTTTTCGTATAATAAAATTCGCGAAAAATTCGTATCCCGTCCGAACGAGCACACAAGGCGGGCTCGGAAGTTGGCGAGGAGTTTGCCTTTGCACGACAGTGTGAAAAACGGCAGGGCATAATTCGTCGTTAAAGCCCCAACCGGGGTAAACATAATTTCGCGCGCTGAGATGCTTGATAAAACGGCATGGATATACCTTGAATTGAGTTTAATAAGACCGGGAGAAAGATGCTTCCGCGGATGGTAACGGTAACAGCGTATACAGGGTGTCTACGAAAAATGTGAACATTCCACATACGATATCATACAGCCACTCCGAGCGTTATGATAAAGTTCCAATAATACGCCGATAACATTCTACGCTGATGGTAAATGATAAAAATTTACAAAAAAAAGTACAGACAAAGTTAAATGACTATGATCAGCTGTTAATCACAATAGTGATTAACAGGTGATTTTACGGTACCATTATATAATACCGATCTGTATAAAATAATCGTGAGAGAGTATCACACGTAACTTCCGGTTACGTTGGCATCCCACTGCACCCCCCTCGTCCAGGCAATTGGATAGGTTCCCTTGAAGATACGCGCTTATCATGCGTCGTTCCTAGGTCGAGACTGGAATTCTGATAAGAGACTGTGAAAAAGACTGTAGGCTACTTCCGCTTCCAGATGATTGTTTGCGAACGGTTAATAGCCCCGTCGGCTATACGAAACCACCTAAGACTCCGAGGATCGCTCTTGTTTCAGCTCGCACGCCGTTGCCTCTCCGAGCTCCCGATCTTTCGTCTCCTTTCACTACGCAGTCTTCGTGCCGTGCATAGGTATCTGCGTCCTTCTCGAAAGTCATTGTCTTTCTCTCGTTCCTCTAGGTAACGCGCGTCCATTACCTCCTGGGTCTTCTCTTTGGCCTTCGTGTCTTCCCTATGAAAAATTATGCGTCCTCGGAGGCGAACATCCGTTTTAGACGCGCACCGGCGTAATTGAAGACTTCGGGGCGTGAATGGGAATGCCACGTGGAAGGTCAAGAGAAATTAATAACGTGAACCGTTACGTTACCGAGGAGCGTACAGTGTCGTCCAGCCACCCTAAAAGTCTGTATTACGTGAACGAGACGCCTACCGGACGTGCCCGATGCTCATGGAAATTCATCTCCGAGGAAATCGACCTTTATGTTTTTCGTAACGGTGCACGCACAACGCGCCTCCGAATTTCATCGAATCGTATACGCGGAACTCGTTAACTCCTTTGAGAAAAATTACAGTTATGCCAACTACGTATCATCACTTTGGTGGTCAGCGAGCTGAATGGGGACAGAGGGGAGGGCGGTGAAAAGTAGGGGGTGGTGGGGTTAACGTATCGTTCCGAGATTGAATGAAGTCTGCTTTTCACGGAATATCCTCGGTTCACTGTGGATTATTACTATGGGTGAGTTCGGTCGTCACGTGGCTGGAGTATGAAACGTTTTGACGAGGCTGAAAAAAAAAAAGAGGAGCGAGACCAGAGAGCAGATAGTCAGGGGGCCGTGAGAGAGAGAGAGAGAGTGAGGTAAAACGAGCAAAACGAAAGGAAGAAAAGAGACGAATAAAAGTAAATAGTCGAATCGTTCACGTGGCTCCACATTTAAGCCGGTTTTTCAAAAAGCGTTTGACGTCCTTACGAGCATCGTCGTAAGACGTCCGCTCGAGGATCCTCGCTGGGGCCGTGATGTGAACAACCTTTCTATATCAAAGATGACGCAATTATTACAGGCTCGTTAGCATAGGCGAGTGCGTGCAGGTGCAAGAAGACGTTTCGTATACGTATCGGTGTCTTATGTGTATAATCACGTGGAAATATAGACGGTATATGCGCGAGGTATGTCTAGTAGCAGCCCATTACCTTGGTGCAGCGGGTATCGCGTTAATATGGCAAAAAATACCGTGATCGTGGATATGTAGCACGATAACTGCGTGCGAAACGCATTGCGCTTGGCGGCTATCAAAAAAACTGTTTATCTCGACATATACATACGGACGTCGTAAGCGACTCTTGCCAATCGCGAAACAGCTGTACCCAGTGGCGTCTCACGGTCCAGAAACGTTATAACGGAACTGGTTATCGGAGAGTGACGTCACACTGCTGCGAAAAAATTGACCACTCCTTGCATTTCCATTTACCTACCTCGCTCCGTACCCCGCTACCACGTGTCACTACTTATCGTGCCCTCATTTCTTTTCTTAGGTGCTATTTTCATTCCTACGCCAACGCGGCTTTTCGTCTTTGCGAATATTTTTCGGAGGGGACGGATGCGGAGATGAAAGGAAGGAAAAAAAATCGGAGAAATCGTTACGTCGACTCTTTGACTTTACAACTCGTAACTTTTTGTCGGGACTGAAAAACATCCTTCCGGGTGATAACGCGGAGATGGAAGGAAAGATGAAAGGGGGTGGGGCCCCCAGAGGCGAGTCAAATGTGAAAAAACGAAGGGAACGAAATTTATTGGAAACGCTCGTAGTTCAAGAGGCTGAACGATACATTGTTTGGTATGACGTAAGAAAACAATTTTCGAATAACGATATATATATATATACATATATATGTATATATCCCAATACAAATTCCAGCCGAAGCTGGAGAATCTCCGTCATTCTTGCGAGCATAGTGATCCTGCCTATCTGGACGTATTATCCAATTGCGAATCGTCCCAGGCGAAGACGAAGGCGAAACACATGCCTTGAGATCTAAATTGCATACCCACGGGAGATTAGGGTTCGTAGTGAGGGATTACATCTGGACCAGAGATGGATTCTGTCTACGGTATAATCCGAGACAAGCTTTTACCTATACATATAGATATAATAAACCAATCCAGAATAACCTTGAAATATTTAATTGAAACGTACATTGCGATCCCTTAATTAAATGATAATATCTCATTAGTGTTACTTTTGTTTCCCCTAAAAAACGTAAAACTCAAATAGATCCGCGGCCTTCAGTTTCACATACGAAAGTTGTTACGAGATTGTTACATTAGTTGGCTCTTCCTGATTACGGACGGAAAAGGGAGCCTCGCCAGAGCGAATTACGCGAATCTAGTCAGCGTGACTAATAACTCTGTGGATTCAATGGTCAGTTTTGTAGATTGAAGATAAGTAGGGTGCATTATTCGTTTTATAGGTATATACATTTTTCATATCTCTTCGATTCGAGTTCTTCTCTCTCTGTATCTCTATGTGTATAAGATTATGCAATATGCATATACACATGTATACACTATACCGTACGTATACGTATAGTATATGCACGCGCGTATAAGTATGGCGATACCGAAGGTGAGCTGCTCGGGATGGTACGGAAGCTGTTATTATGCAGATCTTAGCTATATATCGGGAAACGTAGGTAATCCGATTAAAATGTGGGAAAGGATATAAGGGAACGGACGGTTTGCATTAGGAATCGAATGTAGCTCGAATGTATAACCGAGCTGAATTCTCGTAACAGTTAAGCCACGTGCATTGTTTACCGTGGCCGAAGCCCCCTAAAGGAAGTTCCCGTAACTAAGTGGGGTTTCGGTACGGGAGTTGCAAATACTCCATTTACGTAGCCGCTGGAGAAATTACAGTGAATTTGGGACAACTTCTTGACTAACATTGCTAAACAGCCCTTTTCATAGAAATTTCTATTCTTCACGATGATGTACTTAAGAGAATTATTAAAAGGATTTTTTTGTGGGTTAAGATCATTATGAGATGTCATATTGTATAGAGATTTTTCATATGTGCGTAACGTATCTCGGATTTTATTTTGCAACTTTTTGGCAAAGCGGTTATTGAACGCGTAACGAGATTGACATATATGTGTACTCGTATGTGGAGCATATGTGAAATCTCTTCTTTCTCGGGAATCGCAGTGCACAAACAACGTATTTTTGCAGTATGCGTTCAGAGGTACCAGATGAAGTTTTAAGTGGCGCTTGGCCAGGTAGTCCCGTTACTTAAAGCGCCGACTCTCGCAGCGACAGTTTCAAACCAGAGTGGAAGTGACGTGCCAGTATATTACATCTTTTTAACCTCCGTATCTGCTAGCACAGTTTGCAAATATTCAAATGGCGTTCACTAATGGATTCCCTTTCCAAGGGGGTAGTACAGGATCCAAGCATCCGAGTGATGCAAGGGGACAAAGGGAAAAAAAAGATGATTCATCTTAGTAACGTTAACTAAAACCGTTGAAGGCTTTCAAAAGTTGTGGAAAAAGAAAATTTAGTAAACAGGGACACTTTCTGTGTTAATCTACATACAGCACTCTGTTGTTACAACAGGGAGTATCGTGTCTGATCTACATTGCTCCTGGTACAGGTCGCGGAGTCTTATGTCCAAAAGTTGAGCCACGTAACGTAAAACCGGGTAAATAATTAGTTTAAGATCAGTTAACGAGGACTCGTCAGGAAGTCATCGAACTTCAGCGAAGAATTTTCATTGTCAAGAGCCGAGAAACAGTGTGAGCCGAGCAACGTTAAAGAATGGCAGTCGATTCGTGTTAAAAGGACATAAAACGGGACCGCCCACAGAAACATACTGAAGGGGACAGAGACAGGCAGGCAGACAAGTACAAGGAAGCAAGGTAGACGTATATATGTATACATAGGTGGGTAGATGGTCAGGTATACGGTAGGTAGAGCAAGGTGGGAAAGGGATCGAGTGCAACTTGTATTTGTACGGAAAGCACTGAGCTGTACAGGACCACGGCCTAGATGGTGCGTGGCGGAATGGATGCTGTGCTTGTGAGATGAAGCAATTGCCGTACGGCGCGGTATACAGTGCTTTGGAACGAAGTACAGTGCAAGGCTTCTATGGATGCTGGAGGATCCAAGTTGCAGAGCACTGCGCGTGTCCACCATCGCAATTATACCGACAGGGAACCACGATCTCCGGTGGGGAACGGGTATAGAGCAGTTCTACGGACGGTACCGTTAGACACTCTTGCTGCATACCGAAAATGGCTGTGCTTCGGTTAGCGTTAAAACGATGGGAATTTCGCAATTCTCGCATGCAGTTACTACTTCGTAATTTTACTTTACGCTGGCAATAAACGCCCGACTCCTCACGCACGCTTCCGCGATACCAATGGGGTTCGCGCGATGCTGATTGTTGGCAAGGAGATATATTTGAAAAGTAGCCGTTCGAATTTCTGTAAAAAAAAAAAAAGAAATAAAGAAAAAATAGCAAAGAAAATTCAGTAATTCGTCAAATGCGATACGGTTGTTCCTTTGTGGAGCAACGACGCCGATTTGCCGTACGCGGAGGCAACGTGGGCGAAGGTTGCGAATCTTTTTCACGAGTACCCCACGTGTGTTGCGAACGTACCCGTTGGTTCCTTCACGTCGGTTTGCCTTTTCAATTACGTAATGCGCGGAATCGCGTGGGACTAGATTTCTTAAGGCGTAGAAAACACACTTTAGATTGATGACGGGGTCTCATCTCACTTTCTATGGGATTGGCTTGACGTTGCTATGGGAACTCGAAAATATTATTTTTCCTTACCCATGGTATGCATGTACACGGATGCTGCAGGATCTCGTGGCGCACTCGTACGACGCATTGTTATTTACTGCGCGGGATATCTCTTATGGGATTCACTTGCGAATCGAGGGACGTTCAATGCCGTTCCCTTGACTGACGATTAGCAGGGCGAAATCAGGTGGGCCGATTACATCGTTCAATGCTCATCCGTTATGTAGTCATGCCCTGTTACTGATTATCAGGAATGCACTTGCCCGCATGATTTAACGCGAGCACTGTATCAGATTATGCACATGTTGACAAAGTGACGGACAGGCCGCCGCGCGATCAGTGATAATCCTCGACAGGGGCTCTCATATCAAGTCCAAGTAAATCCCATTAGGGAATCCCGCACGCGTAAACTCGGTCAATCCTTACCCAGGAGTCACGACCGATCGGGCACGAGAATCTCCCAGGATTCGTACGGCAGATGCAAACCCAGTCTGTCCCAGGTATAATGGGAACGAAACTAGGATAAAAAGATTTATCTCACGAGACAACCTGACAGCATCCTAGTGCAATGATCCTCAGAGGGTACTTGTACCCCGATTATGTAACGAGGATACGGAACGAGGATCAGTCATGGGAATTGATGGTTCTAATTGTATTTTAATTTTTTTTTTCAAATTTTGCCGATGACCCCGCCACCCTCGTCCAGATGGGAATGGCTCAATTTTCATTGTCACGCAAACACTCTCTGGTTAACTTTGACAAAATTCTATTGAAACGGAAAATAAAAAGGCTTGCTCTCTCGACGAGGACATAATTGGCTTTCCGGCAAATAGAGGTTACGAGGTGGTTCCTGCGTCTCTGGCTAGATTACGTACTAGGTGGGAAAATACACTGTGGATATATATAACACATTATACACAGAGAGACATAGAGCAACGAGAGCACTGCTAGTCGAAGCGACTGGCTGTTCCACGTATCAAACTTTGTTTTGTCACAAGAGTCGTTTGCCACACGACGTAACTTACCGTTGTGTTTACTAAACGTTGTTACGCCACTCGGCACCGTGCTGAGCTTCAGTGGAACAACCACCCACCCACCCACCCTTAGACACAA
>NW_014333737.1:693779-699190 GCF_000341935.2 Cephus cinctus | reverse complement strand
ACCTCGAGGCACGTTATCCCCGGTGTACACCATTAATTTCCAAAACGTCGGGTTCTACTAGCGACATTTTCGACGTCTTTATTCAATAGAGGATGGAAGGTAATCCTTATACATATATACAGTACGTGTAGAATATATACTTGTACAATAGATAGTTGCCATTACCAACATAAGCCAGAGAACGTAAATGCTTGAAACTGGTCGAACGTCATTGTGAATGCAGATAAACTTTTATCTGAAAAGGACCCCTCCCCCCCTTCTACTTCAATTTCACCCCACCGACCACCCCACTTTACGACTACGATCTATCCAGATTCACGTGAATCTCGATTTGTCCCATAGGTGATCTCGAACTTTGACCTCGTCTCTCGAAGGAAGTCTATGTAGAGGAGTAACTTTGCCAAGGTACTTCCTTGGGAGCCAGGATACTTTGGCGTATATAGAGGAGCTAGATGCTCCGGACTGGAGGCATACGATCTACGATTGACCTATGACCTTGCGCAGAGCGTAGAATATTTTTCGCCTAGGGATGAGCAAGTTTCGAAATAATCCGTGAGATTCCCCGCACGTACGGAATATGGCGCCATGGCGAAACAGCCTCGGGCTTTGCTTCGGCAATAAAGATGAGTCCTCGTAGAAAACTCTCCTGTACGCTTATCCTATGAAAACTAGCGGGTACCAAAACTTTCGTATAAACTTTGTATACTGTATGGTAGCTGCATTTGAGGCTCGCTAAGTAAAAAAAATTTCGTCCTCTTTGCAATCTGGTATTGCAATACTGGAGCAGCATCCCTCTACAATCGGATACACATACGAATTGGTTGACTTTGAGCGCGGAACCTTTTGCTGGAATTTCTCGTGGATATCAGTGTCACTCGTAATACCAGATACGAGAAACGAGAATTTACGTAGGTCAAGACTCCGCGTGATAAACGGTAACTGTTAAAACGGCAAATTTGAAAACCGGTTGACTCGTCGGACGTTCCGCATGGAATTGACCTGGATTCATTTATTTTTTTTTTCTGGGATACAAGAAAGTTCATCGGGTCACGGTCATTACGTGAAAATTCGATAATTGTAAATACACTGTAGCCAAAGGCTGATTCTCATAATCGGCGACTCCGTCCCTACGCTGTTAAATATGGATGACCCGTCATCCGAGGTATTTTACAGGACAATGACCCGCGTGGGAGAATAATCGAGAAATTTCTTACGTGAACCATAAACAGTGACCATAATGGTACATACGATACACGGCAATTGTAAAACGTGACGTTCTCCGCCAGATGGAAATCTTCCTAGAGAGGGAAATCTGGGATACGAAGTCAGAAAGAAAAGTACAAGGAGAGAAGAAGGCACGAAGAGAGCTCGTTACTCGAGCAGATAAATCTCAATGGGTTAATAACCTGGGCCAGAGGCTTTGGCAGTCCCGTGAATCATCCACGTTTTGCATATTACGTCAAGTCTTACGAGAGACGAAGAGAATCTCGAACGTTTAATCGTGGGTACCGTCACTAGGCATCTATATGCATCTACATATACCACCAGGACTCTCGAAACCCACGCGGTACGAATTGTGAGTCACGTTTCGTCCCACATATCAACGACATAACTGTTATATGTGCGTAGGGTATATATCATTGGTCGACTAATTTCCTGCGAGTCGCGCATAACAAGTATGGCCGACTGCCGCGAGTATATACATACTGACCTTATTCCGCGAAAGGATTTCGAAGTTTATTGTGCCAGAGGATGCATACGAGAGAAGCGGAAGTGGAGATGCTGGAGGGGGAAGGAAGGGTTTGGACAAAATGCAAAAGAAGGTAGAGTGAGTTATGTAGATTCGAGTGGCTGTGACGTATTCGGTGCACCGCAAGAATGACAAGGGGTTTTGTATATCCATATGTATATATGTATACAGCGTGTATAAAGAATAGACCGACATTAATGGTGCCTAGCTGCGGCCTGTATCCGTAACGGATTTCGTTCACGCGATATTAAAGACGCTAATGGCTGGGCATTAATTACGGTTAAAGCCAGGGAGCGACTGGAGCCAAAGGGATCGGCGAAAGAGAGAAGAGGCTTCGAAGGGTGGCGCGTAGTTAACCGGAAGTTATCTATTGACGGGGGTATCCTGTCTTCTCCTTTGCTCCAGGGACTTTTTGCTACGTGCACCGAGAAATAAAGCCGACTGGAACGAGCTCTGCTGAATGAGCGCTAGTTTCTCAAAGTTCCACATCCAATTACTAACTCGCGGCTCGCCCGTGCACGGTCTTTGGCCCCTTTGAAGCCATTCGATCGGACCGAAGTCAGAGAATCAAGCGGAGGCCAGTAGATCCATTGGCCGTTTAGTCTTATTGAAATCAACCGGAGAATCGCGTTAGCTAGTTTTTATAGACGGGACGACGCTTCTCGAATTTCACGCGTGCGACGAGAAAGGGTTAAATTCCTTTATCGGCTGCTCTGAAAATTCATTGAGGTTTGCCCTGACCTGTTTCTTAATGTGATTTTCAAGGGTAGCCGGCTGCTTTGTGTTTTATGTAACTTTACTGCAATTCCTCTTTTTTTTATATAGTCTTTCTCGGTCTCGTTTCGTTATCACTATTACTTTCTGTTATCAATTTTAACAGATTTTTCAATTCGGCTAATTTTACGACCTTCTGTTCCTTCCTGGAAAAATCGAACCAGTCACAAATTCTCGTTGATCCGACGCAAAGCCTCTAAATCGCATCCTGTCGTTAATCGCTACTTCGATTTCGTATCGAGTTTCATCCTCGCGTTTAACTGTTTACTCTCAAACGGTTCCGTCTTACATGCTTGGCTTCGGATACGGCGCAGCCATCACTTAGTAAATTCTCGCCTCGTGGCGTAACCTCGGTAATAAAGATCCATTATAACTGCGAACAACGTCATCATCGTTATATTAGTCCTTAATGACGTCGAGGCTTGTTATCTCTCGTTGTCAGATGCACAGTGCTAAACGTGACTCTGCACTTGCGTAAAGGGCTACAAGGTAACCGTTTCCATTGGAAATGGGTAAAATGAATGGCGGAAACGCGAGAGCAGGTTGCAATCTGAAAGCAGGAATACAGCGAACGTGACAATATGACTGCCATCGTACGGACACGATAAGCTTCCCGGCTTAACGCGGTAGACTAATAAAAGCATTCTTTACCATCCATTGTCTATAACCCCGTATCGTATCCACATATGCGGGTATAGCCATTGGTGTTTCCTTGTGTAGTTAAATTTTTTTTCCTTCCCCTCGCTCCCTCATTAAAAGGGCCCCCTTTCCGTAATAGCACGTTACTCCACCAAGCATAATCAGCATTCGAAGGAATCCGATTATGTTGATTACGCCCAGGCTGCCCCCTGTACGTATGGTTCACCGTACCGCTTCTGGCAACGAGGAGCGAAGACGGCTTGAGCGAATGACGAGGAGGACGAAGGGAGGCGAAGGACGGACGCACGTCAAGGTGCGTCCCTAAAGGTCCAATCGGTGCGTCCCAAAGACACGTACTGTCCAACCGCAACGTCATAATCGCCAACTCGATGACCCATGCCGATAACATCGAATGAACTTTTCCTAGCCCTCTTCCGAAAGCCAGATTGCTCCGAGGTTCCTGGAACCGGGATCAAATTGATAGCTCTATAACGTGGGGTATATTATGTACCATCAAGAATTATTTCTTCATACGCATTAAATTATCTCCCCCGCCATCTCCCCTCTGGCAGGTGTGTCTTCGCTTGTTAGGTTTTAGGTTGGCTTGGGGTTGGGTCGGGTTAGGTTGGACTGTATCACGTCGTCCAAATTTAATTCGCAATTACGCCTATCGTTTTACCAGACTGTACGCGTGGTAATCGAGAGCCGAGGAATGGCTTTTTCACAGTCACTCGTTCGAGCCGCCAGGCGGATGAACGTCAAAGTCCGCTCTGGCAAAGAAACAATTTTCAGTTTTGCATTTACGTCCCGCTAAGTGGATAACGTAATCCCGTGCAGGATTACGGACTCGCGCGAGATCCTTTTGCCCGGATAAAAGGTTAAAGGGTTCAGCGCTGAGCTTTGGGCGCCGGAACCAAGTCTGTTAATTTTCATCTGATCTCGGCGTGATTGTGCCCCTGGCCCTCGTCATCCACGGGTTACTGCTCTGTCCGTAACACGAGGATGAACATGTCGCCACGAGTTCCAACTCCCGAACGACTACGCCCTCGAGGCGGCGTCCTCGTAGTAGACAGCGTCGTAATAAATTGCAATCGCGTTAATGATGCTCCGACGCTGAAACGGAGCTCAGTGAAATTATTTTTACTCACCGCCCGGGATCGGGGATCGTCCGTGCGAGCTGCGAGAAACATGGCGATCCGTACTCGTCCTGTCCCAGGGACCAACCCTGGTATCCAGTGCCACATATACGCGTGCACAATATATATATACCTGTTAAATATAGAGTAAATCGAGATATTTTTTCTCCTTTTAAATCCTGTTTCTTTGTTCAATGTTAATCATCAATTGTGTCTCTATATATATACATACTCACAATACATAGTATATACTTTTTCTTCTTTCATTAAAAACCAACCCCATAAATCTCTCACTCGTAACTCTCGTTCCGCTCGAGTTCTCGTGCGGACAAAAGCAACAGAGTTTAGCGACCTTCAGTCCGTATCCTACTCGTCATTCGCGACGTCGACGTCGACGCTGATCTCGATCCACCCTTCTCCGTACATCAGACGTCGCGTTCAAGCACCGCCTCATGACGAATTTACCACGCTTCGCTAATACCATTTTCCTTTTCATATTCTGTATATATATATATATATATATAGCTCTATACGTTATCCGTGCTGAAATTTCGGACGTATCATGCATATCGGCCGCAAAGTACCGTAGAGCTTTGGAAACGACGATCCTTGCTTCGTCCGTCAGAGTATCAAAATCACACGTAAACAGGCTACAGCGTATTTCCGAAACAGGTTATACATCGTAAACGTGTTAAACGGTAACTCTGTTGAGCCTATACGAATATGATTTCGGGCATAAATCTCATCGTCGCGATACTGAATTACGTCGAGTTAACAAACAATCCGATTATCATAATCTTTCGAGGAACGTCGACGCCGATGCCACCGAGGAACGAGGGTAGCGTTACGGGTATGATTGATCGCATCGGGTGATCCGTGGAACCGGCATGTCCCATCTGTCACCAATAAATATCCAATTTCACGTTAAGATGATATATAATATATTTTAGCACAACTTTTTATCTTTGCCCAACCTCCCCCTTATACCCGTTCTCTTATTCTACCACCCTCTTCTTCGCGTCCTCCCCCTCAACCCCTCGCCGCATGTAATAGTATCATTTATTAAAGGAATTGGCTGCAAAAGTATTTGTCGTATGTCCCAAGTCATTTTC
>NW_014333737.1:621707-692758 GCF_000341935.2 Cephus cinctus | reverse complement strand
CCTCCTCGATCAACCCCCTATCGCAACTATGTACATAGACGCCATATTTCTTGCAGACTCCTTCGCCGCGATTTGAGCTCCATTGTACCGACAGTGGAAATGTAGACTGCTCTCGCGTAAATTTTTCACATTTTTACGTGAGACAAGTGCGTGACGTATATATGGGAAACTTCAGTACGAACGCCTTAGCCGATCCACTTGTCGATACGTCACGCCACTTTAAAATGTTATCGTTCATCCTTCCTCGTCTCTCGACGTACCTTTTTCACATACCACCCCCTCGTGCCGAATACACATGTATTCCATTGTTTAGCTCTGGATTGCTTAATAAAATGAAAAATAAAAACGGCAATGCGCCCCCGCGATATACGTGGCATTATTTCAAGCAAACCACTGCATTTCCTAGCAGTTATAGGGCAATGGGAAACTATGCCAGGGTACGAATACGCAATTCGCTCACTTGAATGGGCAAAGTAGCGTAACGTGGCTCGAGACCACTTCCGCCGTACGACCGCAGAAATATGAATGTTATACGTTTGTATCGGCAAAGCGTGCGCACAGAGGTTCGCGATTGATTTTTCTTTTTCTCTCACCAGCACCGTGTACCGTGTTAAATTTCCTTTTACTGCCGATGCACGTACAAGGAGTCGTAGCAATCGAATGCACTTTGAGACCCAGAGACGAACCGGTATGGTATTTCACTTCGTCCTCTCAAGTAATTTCAAACGTAATTATACAGTGGCTGTTGTCAGGCTTTGCTTTGAGCTATGAAACTACATATACATACTGATATTGTTATTATACCGGTAGACGGGTAACGCGAGATTTCAGCAGCGCCGAAATCTATCGGTTCGAATCCAAGGTAAATCAAGACTTGCTTGTTCGCCTATCCACGATGCATCTTGGCGCTGTGGCAACCGGAGGAAGGGCTCAGCCTGTATGGCGTCTACGGCGCATGCGCGAACCTCGATCTCGCACTTGGTTGCTCCCGAGATTTATAACCATAGTTAAGCGAAGGACGCTTCCTCGAAGGAGCATTGTTTGTATCTCGAACGTCGTTTCCCGTCTCGGAGAGGCTCGCGCGCGGCTCCGTACGCTTTTGCATTAAGGCCGCGGGCGTAAAAATGCCTGGATCATTATTAAGGCGTAATGAATAATACCGGAAAGATTCAACCGTATAACAGAACACACGACCTCGCCGTATAATTCTCAGCTGTGGTGTCATTAACTCTGCAGTGCGGGCGCAATGCGCCCGGAGAAGGGGTATGCCACCGGGATGAGGCGAGAGGGAGGGAGACGGACGCCGGATAGAAGAAGCGCTCGAGGAAGGAGGAAAGAGATACGGAATATGTATGTTGGCGTAAAAACCCCATAGAACTGTGGGCAATATAAGGCGAACTGGACACGAGTCCCTGTAGAAGTAAAGATCAAGGGAAATACAGAACAGGATTATATGGTATTAATATATATATATATATACTCGGCGGTTATGACAGTCGACTAAATTATCAGGACCTTTCGGAACAGTTAGGTTCGCCTACCGATCGGCTCCGAGAAGTCAAGAAAACGTAACTGCTTTGGCGAGCAAATATATGCGCGCTCTCGGAGATAACGCGGACAGCGGACTAGGTAGGCAGGTACGTATCTGTAGCCTTTGGTACAGCTGGGTTAACGTGCCGACGCAGACTGGAGTCAAGTTTAGAGGTTAACTCCCGTGTCCATCTACGGGTCCACACGATGGATAATTCAGCGTTATTAATCCGTACGTACTGTGAATGGTTGGAACGGTGACGATGGGTATCGTAGAGAAAATATTTTTTACCTATTAGGCAACCCGCACTTATAATATATACGCTCTTGATGTACGTTGAATTGCGCGCGCGCCTTTATCTACCACGACGAGGACACGAATACGTACGCGAGGTATAGTCGCTTCTGCGACACGTTTCATTTCTAGGTAGCGGTTAATGTCTTTTGTGTGCTTCTGGTATACGAGCGTACGTATATATACCCATATACCATACCTAACCTTACCTACCGGCGAGATGACTCGAATCGTTATATTATTCAGCTAGCCAGGAATTTCCGTCTTCTTGGAGATCTTTAAAATCGCCATTCCGCAGGAGCTCTTAGTACGTACGCGCCCGTTAAAAGGTATAACGATGCTTGGCTGAAAATTACCGCGAGAAAAGCTACTCCTTTCTACCCCGTATCACGTGGGTGGTCTCGACGTTGGCGATCTTACTGTATAGTCCTACCCGGACGTTTTTTTCTTACTCTTCATCCGAGGCCACGTGAACTCGTCCGCGTGTCACAGCGTAACCAGCTATACGTGCGAGTCGGACTGATACGTCATTATTCCGGGCTTAACGGACTCCTTTGAGACGCGTACTCCTTTTTATTATTCCTATACCTTGGTAAGGTAGAGACCATTTTTTAAATGTATTTTTCTTACCGACAGATCGGTCGCAAGTCCCTCCCGTTAGTTTACGGTCAACCTGGTTTACGTGTGGTAAGGGCGATTTCTTTTTCAAAATTATTTGGTCAAATAACTTCGACGCGGTGTAACGGCTCGAGCGACGGATAATTACATCGTCGCTGGAGACGACGCTGGTGTAATTGAGAGGAGGAGCCTGAGAAGGGATAAGAAGTTAAGTGATTTTAATTTTATTCCACTTGGTCGCATTTGATTAGCACTCTCTGACTCTTGTTAGCTCCCCATCCACCCCCGTCCACCCCCGTCCACCCCCATCCGTTGAAGAACCTCGTTCACGTTCTGTGAGGCGGTCCCGAGTACCCTCCTTCGGGAGAGATGGAAATTCTAGGAATTTTCCTCTATCCCCGTAAATCGGAGGTAATGAATCAGAGCCATCCCGTCTTGCGTAGACGCGACAGTGCTTGGTGCCCAGAGTACCCGGTAGTCTGGCGTTAAAGGAAAATCGAAGTACTTACTACTCGTGGAAATATATTGTCATCGGTATTTCCCACGTTCCCAATGGGACTATAAGCACTCTGTATGTATATATATGACGAGTCATCAGTAAAGAACATAATAATCTGGGACCAAGCGAACTGATCACGGACGCTGGAAAGACTCATTTCTATTCGGTAGGAAGAACTCGTGAAGCGAATTGATCCTCGCTGCTTGTTACCTTTGATAAGTATTTATATGAGACTGGGGAAATAAGAGTCATAAGCTTCCGCCTTTGGTATCTTCAAAGGCACCGAGGTAAATTCCACTTTCCGGAGTCTAAGCCTCTTACTCCTAATATCTAATCCCGTGCTTAGGGGTCCGCGACCCTTAACTAAGCCAAGGAAAATCATGTAATTATTACGCTTGAGTTAACTATCGGAGATGGGTCCAAGCCCGACCGTACAACCTCAGCGGTCACTGTGACGTCCCTGCCGTTTGGTACTGTGCACTATGGAGGCTGACGTACTGGTGCACGTTCCGGTATCGGTACGGTACCTGTACGATATCATGTGATACGATATAATATCATGCGATACGGTTACGGGCACTGTGCCGGTTCAGAATAACGGGCTGAAAAGATAATTATTTTGATGGGCCAAGGTTCATCGTGTATAATTGAGAACGTGGCTAAACACTTAAGTGAATTTAATTTCATTTTACCCCCGTCGCGTTTCATTGGACGGTAATGCTCGCGTTACTCATCGAACGGTGCTCGTGGAATCCGTGAGGCTGCCAACCATCATCCGAGGCATAAACATAATTACGAGTACCTTCCGATATTTATCGTAATTGTTAATGACTATATGTATATGTATATATATACTGACAAATAGCAATGCTAACGGTAAGCAAATGGATTCCTGACAGAAAACCAGATCGATAATCTGTTACAAATATGCAATAGCGTACTGGGATTATCTCATGAGTCTCTAATTGCTCCTCTCCGAGGGCGGTGTGACGTATTAAGGAAACGAAAGTAGTCCAATGGGATAGATCGTCGTTCCGGTTTATCCAGTTTGTCTGGTTCACGCGTTATATTGTATACTGTATATATGTATACACGGACCAAGAATAATGTCGAAGCTTCAATTCGTCGCCCCCACGAGCGCGCAATCCGAGCCCGTTTCAATTGCAAATTACTGTAATTGCATTCTACCTTGAGTTTTACCGGCCGTATCGGTCGTCGAGCATCGAAAGTAATGCTGCCCGTAAAGTTATTTTCATTCCGACGTGTGTACCGTTACGAGCCAGGAAACAGCCATAGGAGACACTCGCATCGCGTTGGCTGATCTTCGCACGGAGCTTTCGATTTGGTCGCCGGCTTTAAAAACGAAAGGTTCAATGTACTGTTTCACGGACTTTTTTTCACGCGCGACTGTTAGCTACGCGAAACAACGCCAGTTTATATCTTAGTCTGCTTACGCGACGTGGACTGGCTTTGTGCTCTGGTAGAACGAAATTCACAGGTACTGCTTGCGAATAAGTTTGGCGAACCCTCTGTAGCCGTGTTTTGTATAGGGAGCCCTGCGAGCCGTGTAAACCTACTGAGTGATTTTAACAGTAGACAACATCCCCACGATTTTACGAGCAATTTATCTGAGATACTTGTACGAGGCATATATACCTATTTACTGAGTGTATATATGTGTATATATATATACATATGGCTGTGTCAACGAATATAGCCATTGCTCGTACACGGCAATTGCATACCATACACGAGCGCAACCTATATGTGCGCGGTTTGTGGCTAATTGCAATTTTTCACCTAGTACCGTCACTCGCAAAAGTTTTTGCGAATTTACATCACGCGTTGATGGCAAGACGAAAATTTTACATGTAATATTATTTTCTTACTACAGCATCCTTGATTTTCATCTCTCCGAAGACATCGAAGAGGTCTGTTAGATTCGATGAGAATTAAATGTAATGAGCTGACGTTTAATGGGTCTTTGCCCTAATGAAAAATCTCTCGGAGGTAATTCGTTAAATAATTATTAATTAACGTCCTGACGTCATCAGCCTGCGGTAGGACAGACAGAGGCGCTTGTTTCCAGGACCAGACGATGTTTTATTAAGTTTATAATTTAATCGCGAAGATTCTACGGCGACGTCTAAAAAGCGACCAGGCGCCGTTTTCAAAGTTGGTTCTCGCCGATCAGGAAGCTATTTCTAATGCATTGATGATCGCATACAGGAAGATGGTTAATTCTCCATCCTCTGAAACCCGTCTTTAACGGTGACCGCCGCGCAACTGCTTGGATATATGGTCGGGCTTGGGCATCTTTTTTTCTTTTTCCTTTTTTTCGTTTGTTTTCGTTACGGATAATAAAGAATCGGCAAGCTCGACGCGATCGTGGATATGGAAGGCGAGAACCAGGTTCTAAGTTAACCTCGCGTGTCGATCGTGTCATACTAATTCTAGGAGCAACCACGAGTGTGCATGTTGGCAGCCATTACGGTCCATTTTAGCTCATGGAGAATGCAAAACACTTCCTTAGTTTTACCTCGTGACCGAAGTATTTAGCTGGTGCTTCGCGGTATTCATTAGGGGCGAGCTTTCACGTAATGGCACACTTCGGGATAGCGACAACCAGCTCATCTCAAGGGTGATCCTCATAGGTAGTAGGGTATTGCTATATATATCAGCCTCCTAACCCATCCTGACACACGTGATCGTACATCAAGCATATATCGATCTCCAAACAGACAGGCTGTTTCAATCACTCTCACTATGTACGTATATATATATTATATACATGTATACATAGCAGTGTATTCCTCGTACCGTATGAAATTCTTCTTCCACATACTCATGAGAGCGACTTTAATATGCGACAGACAGTTGACCTCGCCCTTTTCCACGGTTCCCGGGTTATACTCGTTTCATACTATTATCCTAGCACGTATGTATATAGGCAGCGCGCGGTGGCTGCTCCCAGGGAATTTATAATAAGTGCACTATAGAAGGCTGAAGCACACAACACCATACGACACCGTAAAGGTAGCTCGCCGTCATACGCTGTGCCATATACATATATATAGAGTTCCGTTGCCGCCAGTACAGTTTCGTAGAAACGCCGTCAGCTTCAGGTCCGTTTACGGCCGTGAAATAATAACTTAAATTATTTAATAACAAGCAACGACACTTACACGTATGTATTAAGAATCGTAACAGGAGTCCCTTATATCATTACGTATGTTAAACAGCAAAATTGTTAATGACGAACCGTAGGATTGGAAGAGCCGTAAAACCGGCTGTCTGGCAGTCGTTCGCGACGGCCGTAAGATAGATGGCAGCAGGGAAGTCAGATAGGAGAAAATTGCTTAAAGAGATGACACCGACACGGCACGGGGTAGTTGTGACCGAGGTCGATGATGACTGCTGAGACGATGAGGAATTGTATTGGCCGTTGTTGAGCGAGCCCATCGCGAATAGCTGGGGATGTGACGTGTTCTTCAGGTAGTCAACTCCACTCAGCGATGTTGATGGATTTTATATCTTTTGCGGTTCGGACGTTCAACCGACGCTCCCTACCAGGGATATGTCACTCGAGCAACGGTGGCAGCCCTGCTGCACTTTCTGCTATAAACCATCGGCTCTCTCCGCGTGTAATGCGCGCGTCTTCTTCTTCCTCGAGTCGAACTGTAACTTCAGCGCCGCCGTTGCCCTCCGGATTCCCAGGAAGGTATGCTGCCTGGGCAATTGGACGTAGTTACGCATCGAATGATCACCGGACCCTTGTGCAAGCCAAACGGAGAAAACTGGATTCAGTCTGTCTCCTTCCCAGAATGCATTGTCTGCAAAATGCACATGCTGCACCACCTACCGGTAATCCGAACCGTACTAACTTTAGCACCTATTTCCTTGGCTCATGATTATATATGTGACTGGCGCGGCAGGGAATTCTTCCTTGGGGAAAAGAATCCTGGCGGCGTATTCAGGTACTCAGCCGCTAGGTGCACTTTTGCTGAGTCGACCGTAGGTTCTTACCGTTTTCACGAATCCTCGTGGGAAAGTCCTTTTCTATAGGGTATAGGCTTTATGGGATTTTGCTTGATTTCGCTATGACGCTGTTTGGGCTTACAAAGATATTGCCGGCTGGGGCTCGATTAGATTACGGTGAAGTTTTTTAAAGGTCTTGCTGTTTGGCGAGGATGTTATTACTGGCAAATCACTTGTAGGCTAAGTGTTCGGAGATTCGATGGGAAAGTCAACTGTTTAGTTTCCGTGGGATTATATCGAGATTCTTGTTCCCTGGGCTTCCTGATCTCGTGACGCTTCCTTTCGCGAGACTCTCAGGACGCATTAGGTTGTAATCGGGCATTAGATATTCTAGTGGCTAATTATTAATTTTACGGTTATTGCCGTTATGGTCGCCACAGGACTACTATTCTGTCTCATAAAATGTTGACTTATCTATCGGGTTAATTCGGTCGAGTTTATCAATTTTTTTTTAGTAGCATTGCTAACCGTAATATTTATATATATATATACATACGTGTTCAATGAGACGAATTCGAGACGTCCGATCGAGCGTTAACGTGGAATCTTTCGATATTACAAAATTCGATGAAAAAAAACAATATCGAAGTGTTCATTCCCACTTGCCATTTAGTTTCTCAAAGGCAAAAAAGTGGAAAAACCTTTCCACTGATTTCGAAGTAATTTTTCCACGTAATTCATATCTATCTCCTTCTCTCTCTAGCGAACCGGTGCAGGGGTAAACCGATAAAAATAAAATTCCAACTTTACCCTTTATTACGACAGCTGGATATTTCCCTGTGAAGTTTCGAGTTAGAAGTTCCTTTGAAATATCGCGTTGCTTTATCGGCGAAAAGTGCCTTAAGAATTTTCGCAACTCCCGCAAGGACCTCATTTCGTTATATTACTATAGAGTTATTATAATTTTGTTCCTCCTGGATCCTTAATCTCCTGATATTAAACTCATTCCCATGCTAACGGTTAATCTAATGAAGAGTAACGTTTCTGTCTGACAGGTTCTTGAAAATCCGGCTTCAGGGACTCCAGCAGTATCCCACGATTTCATCTTATCGGTAAGTGCGCATACGCCTATAAAGACCTAATCAGCGAGTGATATACTATTATAGATATATGTTTTACGCCCCCTTTTTTCAGCGCAAAAATACTCGTTGACCATAGATAAGAACCGACGCTTTAACGCTACATATATATGTATATATATATACATCACAGTTGTGTTGTGTGTTTCGACATACAGGCATTCCATTGGCTCAAGTTTCACAGACCGATATCCCGTGTTACGATATATCTTCAGAGCAGAATGTCGACGTGTCTTGGCACACGTCACTTAGAGATTTTGCGAAATATAACGAAAGTCGATGTGTCAATGAGAAAAGTCAAAATTTGAAAAATTCAAAGATACAGCAAATGCATAATCGAATTTGTGAAATATAAAAAATGACGAACGAACGAAAAATGGCAATTCGAGTAAATCGATATTTCGGAATGTGTCTAAAAAGAATAAAGATGGAAACGTGTCATCCGAGTGTTTGACTTATGAAGACTGATGGGTATCCAACGTAACAGACTCGGCACTAAGATTCATCTGAACATGTAACTCAACTCTTGTCACCTTCCTAAAGTTACGACTCACCGTGAAATACGATCTACGTTCAAATGGACAATCAAACGACCAGTCAATTAATTGAAATGATACTACTGACAGCAGATAGCAAACTATCGTTCGGGTTGACCAAGCGTATAGTTTACGTCTTTGACGATCCACAGTTAACCGGATCTGAGATATTCGGAAGTTCACGGCTCTCGAACCGGTTCGTCATTCCGATCGGTCACGCAACACCGGTCGCAATTTATTTACTGCATGAGTGATAATCGCGACAATTTCAATCCAACCAGAAACCCATATCCAGCTAGCCAATAAACATCCACCATCCGTTATCTCTACGATTCAACACACAGGTACCCTCCCAAGACGTGGACATTTAATTTTGCCAAAATTTGTAAGTGAAAAAAATCATAGCCAATAAAAATTACACGATACGATTTTCAATTGGAAATGATTAAACTTCAATTTTCGTACAGTGTAAATATACCTTTAGCAAATACGTATACCCCCTATACTCGCGTCTATAGGTATAGCATCCTGCAGACCTACGGCAATACGTAGAATGGTTTACAGTAGCAAATGACCGTACAGACCTACGTGTATAATTCGATAAGTACCACTATACGGTAAGGTGCACGACTGTATTCGTTACTCCGCAAAGATCGGCACGAGGGTTACGGGAATTTGATCTTATATTTGCGACTTGGCCAGTGGTAGATATCTCGAGTGGCAGTGTAACGCGGTAGGATGGTACGTAATTAACGCCTCATGTAGATCCTATCGGTATGAAGGTACGCGGAGGGAATCCGTGACGACCAGTGATGTACGGCCTTGCTGCCGTAATGGAATATTATTATCGGTCAGCATCAACTTGTTGGGGTTGAATTAGTAGTGGAAGGTACATAGTGCAACGGTGCAACGGTGCAACGGTGCAACGGCACGGCTGCACCAGGCAGTATAGACAATGCAACACGAGAAACAAGTACCCGGTGCGCGCGGATCCCTCTGACCGCATGTCATACTTTTTCAAGAATTAATCAGCGACGTCCATTGTCCGTTCGTTTCGATACATTTTTTTACCCGAACCGATGAATTTATGCCGTGTCTCTCTACCCCGTACCGTAAGCTCGATATCATACGCGTACAACTTATCAAGTTACGTACCTCAGGGTTCCGCGAGGTAATTAATCTTGTTACCTGAAAATTATTTTCTGATTATACACTTTATGCTTCGTTACGTGTTTACGTACCGTGTTTACCTATAAGGTACACCACCCTGCTACTTGTAGACCCGACGAAATATTATAATACGCTCGGATGAGCTTGTTGACGATAAATTAATGATAGTCTGGGACGTCCAGCTGAGCGCAAGACAATATAACGGCCCCTTGAGGTAGTGCTTAGAAGACGAGCTTGCTGATAGGGTAAAAGCAGAGGATGAAGTAGAAAGCTACGGCACGTTTCTCATTAGAAGTTTCGCGCGACTTTCAGAATGGGTCGTAAGAGGAAAAGTGATGCTTAAGAGCGGAGGAAGTTGCGATATTTCTTTTTTTGGAAAAAAATTTTTTTTTTTAATTTTCACCACGCGCACTCAAACGCGTTTCTAACCCATATACCTAGGTTAAGTCTGCATCGGAGAAACGGTCGACGCGTTGCCCATTGGAGTATTTACCGTTAAGTGAAGAGTCTCGTTTTGATGCATGTATAAAATGTTTCCCTCTCCTATATACATACGTATAAAGCTCATCTCGGATATTCCAGTGGGGCTGTATAAGTCGAGTAACGCCAAGGGGACGGCTCTCGTCTCCCTACGAAAGTCTAGGAGGAGTAGGTATACCTTACACGTGGGAACTAGACTTTCCCCCAGTTCTCTTAGAAAGTCGAAATCGAGTCGTGATCGCGTAGTTTATGCGAGGACACTTTTCGAAAAATATTGCCGCTTTCATGAGCTGCCGCAAGCATAAAATCAACATATTCCATGAGCAGAGGTTGTTTACCGGGTAGTCTAGAATTCTTTATTCTCGAAAGGACGTGGCTGGGATTTCCTTTTCATTGAGAGCCCATCGAAACCCCATGATAGTCCGGAATTGACGTTATATACGTACAGACTGGCGCTGAAGGGACACGCGAGAGAGTCTCGTGATATTTTCTTGTTTTTCTTCCTGAAAGCCAACCACCGTTCTTACTTATTATCCTATTCTATTCATATGCGATCTCGAGGAGTAGGAGCTATCGGTGTATACGGTTTTGCAGTCTTACAGTCCTACACGCGTGGTATACAGGCGATGCTGTTCCATTTAAAGTACTCCCCCTCGGCATAGCTCCTGCTAATTATATTCTTAACAATTGCAATGTAATCAGCTTGTGTATTAGCTAAGCTGGAAAAACTCATGGTTTTCCTTCAAACGGCTACACGCATATCCGCCGGAAGTAACGTTTCTTTGGCTCTGTTTATATACCCATCCGAGGCAGACTTAACTTCAGCATATATATATGTTACGTTTATATCCCAGCTATTACTCATTCTCACCATTTCTCTTTCTCTCTCATTCGTAACAGAGTTGCTTATGGCCGAGTATGCAATAAACCTGCACTTTCTATATTACATCCGTCTAGCTATGAGCTCACCCTCTCGTCTCGTGCTGAGATGCATATATATATACACGTAATTCTATGGGAATTGTAGCGTATTGAAACTATATACAGGTAGTTACGTATATGTATAGCATATTGTATATAAGTAAATTACTAAGCGAACCGTGAAACTGTTGGTCGAATATTCTTGCTAAGGCCTGGAAATTATTGTATCATTTCATTTTCAAATGTAAACCAGATTGACACCTGCTCGCGCAATTCCCCAAAACTTTGATGTTTGCTCAGTACCACAACGATACGTAATGATCCGTGGCAATGGTGCATACAGTGACAAGAATCATTTAACTGACCCGGCAGCCAATTAAGGTTCGTCCCTAGGTAATTCAGGGAAGTTATCTCGATTTACAGGAGAGTCTTTAACAGCGGCTTCGATCAGAATTACAAGTAAACGAGAGACTTCATCCTTCGTTGCTCGGAGGACAATGCTGGGTCTGGTGTTTTTTTCTTTCTTTTTTTTTGTCAACGACTTGTGATCACCGTCAAAGCGCGAACGAATCGAGCCACTGTGAGTCTATTAATTGGCTTTTGATAGTAGTTAGTTAGAGTTCGTGGAAGAGGCGTGTGTGTCGGTAAAGTGGAAGAGCTCACGTAGTCGCGCAACAAAGTGACTTTTCTCAGACGCGTGGAGTGACTTTCACGAATTTACGTAATTCACGCAAAAATAATTGTCAGAAACGCCTGAGTCCTTGAAATCACAAAATGAAGTGGTCTCATACAGGGTTGGATTATTTTTAGAGAGACATTAGTCTGGGAGAAGAAGAATATTAGGGACATCAACGACTCCCATAAATGTGAATATGGTGTAGATCAAATAATGGCAAATCTTCTTTGTTTCGATTCATTATTTTATCAATGGTGTCCTGCACGCTCAGGACAGATCAGTCGGTTTAGTCGGTAAGTAAAAAGGGTGCAGGACGCAGACTCAAAATGACGTACGGAGATACAATGGCGTACCGTCAGAATTGTTCATTGTAAACTTGGCTATGAGCTTCGAGATGGAAAGGGGGTAGAGGGGGAGGCAAGCAAGAGCAAGGACGCACAGGAATGCCGTTGCGGTTGGTACCGAGTGTCGTACTAAGATGGAACGAAGCTAAGAGTAAGGAGGGAACGAGCGAATGAGTGAGCGAGTGACCAAGTCCAGTTCAGTCAATGCGACGCAAACTTTCTTCACGTAAGACCGTCGACAAAGGGACAGGAGATTAATCCAAGGACTGGAAAGTCTGAAAGAAAGGGGAGCCATGGGTAAACGAGTGGTCCCAGCTATTGATGGTGACGTAGTATAAAGAAGAAGCAGGAAGGAAGGGTAAAGGAGAAGAGAGGAGGGTACGTATCCTTACCCTTGATGTCTGGTCCAGTCAGACAGAGAGAGAGAGAGAGAGAGAGAGAGAGAGAGAGAGAGAGAGAGAGAGAGAGAGAGAGAGAGAGGGATGTGAATGGATGAGAAAATAAAAGGAGAGACCACTGTCCGTCCATCGGGATACGGTACCAGGATCCCAGATCGTTGGCTCAATTCATTTTAAATCCAGGAAGAAGCTTTTTATCTGATCCCTCAGAAGCAAAGAATTCCTTCCGACACCAACCGCGTGCTTGGCGTCCTTGATCAGGTTAGGGTCAGGCCGATTCGGGTTGCCGGTAGCTCAGATCCTCATAAGCGACTCGGTGTCTTTGCTGACCATTGGCGAGATTAATCTAGATCAGATGTATAAGACACGAGACGAGAGAGGAAGAGGATCAGCTCGGGTAGGAAGGATGGCTCCGTAGGAACTGGTCGGAACCGTATACACGATGCTGGGCTCTCAGGTGGAATAGGCAGGAAGGCGGGGAGGAAGGCAGCCAGTCAGGCCAGCAGGCAGGCCCTCGCATTCCTTCACGCTTATTGGTTTCATCAGATTGCTTTGCTTCTATTAGGTGTCTATACAGATACCACGTTCCTTCGGCACGTTCTCTAATACCCCCAAGGAACACCAAACAAATGAAATAGCTAGCTGTGCCACAACGCCGTTCGATAGCCGCACAATATGGCGAGGAGTCACACCCATACACACTCGGCTGCTATCCTGCGGATCTCCCGTGTCCCGGCCGCCATCCCACTGTCCACGGAGCGACCTATTTGCGAATCCGGAAAAAAAAAAAGAACTCACTGACCCGTAATATCATGCCAATATTTACTCGGGCTGTGAAAGAGAAGAAGCGCGAAATGAGAAAATACAAGAGGATCTCGAAAGTTATTATGGCCAAGGAAAATAAGACTGTCGGACTGTCCGATCTTTGGCTCCCCGATATCCGATAATTCTTCGTGTGTTAAATTGACACGGAATGGAACTGTATCTCGAGCGCGTCGAAGGGCTACGCGAAAATTCAAAGACTCCAACCAAGTATACGGCTCCTACGCGATAGCCAAGAAGTATCGGCTATACAATGGAACTACGTACGGTACACACTACACGGCATCGTATACTATACTGGACGGCCCGAGACATTTCCTCCTGTTATTGATCACCGTTCATCCCACCGCCTCGAGTAAAACGTCCATTGTATCCTGGTCAAGCTGCCGGAATATTACTGAACGACTACGCGTTTACCACGTCGTACAGATCATTGTCGTACGGGGATAATAATTGCGAGCAGCTAACCATGGACGCTGAGTAGAAAACCACGTGTGGAACTGCCGTCCAGTCCATTTCGGCCTGTAATGCTCGCAATAACGCGAACTCCGTATTGTTCATCGACCAGGTACCCACCTACCTATATACCTATATAAATACAATGCCAAGTATATACGTACAGTCCATGTACTCTGTACCGTATATTATGTTTTTCCATCTCCCTCTCTTACACGTAACATCAGCAATTTCTAACGCTCGCTCGAGAGTCCTTTATCCGTCGCTACGGAGAAAGGAAACGTAAGAGGAAGAAGTACGGAGCGCGGAGGAACAGGCGAAAAATGGGGTATAACGAAAGGATCGAGCTTATCCGCGAATGCATTGCCGGGCGTTTCGACGTGAGCCGCATAACGAGTGCTCATTCGGCTCGTCAAGCACGCCGTGCACAATGCCCGTGGAAGTACAGTAGCAAAAATAGTCTCCCCTCGGCCAATGCGAGACGTCCTACCTGAATTCGTGACTTACGGTAAAATCCCTCGCAGAGTACGCCGGATGCCACGTGAGCGAGTGGCGACTGTACTCGATGCTAAGCGAACTAACGGTAACCTGCAAATGTACAGGAGACGAACTCATTCGATGACCCCGTGCTCTATCTTGTTAACTTCGCATTAGCCAGATATACGACAGGTTTAAACGGACCAGAAGTATAACGTTACTCTTACTGGTATTGGGTAAAAGGTTAGACCTTACCGTCGAGGCGAGTTGTGGGAAAGTATCGGGTTCGATTATCGAAACTGGACTTGTAGTCCTAAAGTAGAATTTTGTCTTTGTTACAAGGAAATAGCTGGATTACGTATAACCAATACGGAACTCGGGGATGGATAAAGGTTAGGGGTTTTATGAGAAAATAAAAAAGGGGGATCGAATGGATATTCTGGCGGTGATCGTTGGAGAAGAATTTTTTTTTTCTTTTTTTTTTTTTTCGTATTTTCACTGACCCGAAGAAAATATCGAAACCTATATCGTTAATCAGGCACGAATTTTCTGTGGTTGCACCGGTAGAGTTTTGGGCAAGTGCCAATCTTCGTCGGATGCTGCATCTCCTGGCCAAGAGATTTTACCATGTGTGTATGGATGTATGGGGGTCGCCCGTGAATGTATAGTATGTATTGGTAACGTCTGTCGATTCTTCGCTTTATTTATTTCCTTTGGAAGCGCCGCAGAAATATCCTTTTGGTACACGCGGCTCATGCCGCCTCGCTGGAAACTGGAATCCGCCGTGGTTGCTGCTCAAAGTAACACGATCGCGATTTTCTTCTTTCGATTAGCGAATTGCGCGAGCCAGTGTATCGCTGTTGGTGTATCGCAAACATTGCCTAAGGGAGAAAAGTGAGCCACGTTACAATCAGCCCTCAATCTCCCACTGCCTCTCTTCCTTGTATTTTTTACTTTTTCTCTCTCTGTTATTTATCTCTTTCTTTATATACATATATATGCTTCGTCAGAGCTCCCACTCCTCATATACTAATAGTGTACTCTACAAACGATACGTCATGTCTGTTCCCGACGACGAGAATTCCTGAGACGCTGAAACATAACAGTCCTTCCTTATATCGGGCCGTGTTATTTCATTCGATTCTTATTTACTTTTCGTCCCTTCGGTGCGTCTCATTTTTCCGCAATCTACTCGAGCCCAAGCGTTTTTCAAGAGGTCCATCACTTGACTATCTAACCTCGTTCAGAAACTTCTTCGCACTTTTGTACTTCAGGAACCCATTTACGGGAGTCTCGTCTTGCCTGATAATAAAAGAAACCGGGTCGAAAGCGAGAGTTTGCCATTTTCTCGAAGTTAACCGATGGAATTTTGCAAGCATTTATTTCCACTTAGAAATTTCTATATGACTACTGCCAATAGGATAGACGTGGGTAAGACGTTTGTTATATGAAAAAAAAATGCATCCATTATTTCGTAAATAAATATAGAACCTTGGAGCTGGTTATGATCGGTCTTGTATGGCGAGATAATTGAAGCTCGGAATTTTGCCGAAAAAAGGAAAGCTCTTCTTGTGGAAAATTAATTATTAAAAGCTAGCAGTCTCCATGCGTATATTTATATACAGTATTAGAACGCTTGGGATGCGGTTGACGGGCGTCAAGATTAATAACAGTAATGATTAAGTTTCAGTAAGCATAAAGGAAAACAAATACGTGCACATATGCACCCGTGCAATTGAAAGTCTTTGCCTCATGCTTGAAATATTTCAACTGGCAGTAGCAAAGTAGGCGTCGCACGTGTTATTCCTATACTCGCGTAAACCAAATCGCCGAAATTAGTATCCGTCAAATGGAGTCGCGCACGTTAAAATACATTCAGCATTCAGCTGCTGTACTAGCTGCTGTCAAAAGTTAGGAAATAGCGAGTAATATAATTTACTATTTAGAAACGCCATTCGATAAGTCTAGTAGGTATTCCATGTTCGACTTCTATATATATACGTATTTGTTTAGTACGCGTATTTACATGCGCATACCTATCGTGCCAATGTAAAGCAATTCTCTCGCCAAAAGGCAAATAGTATAAACTTTTTATAGGAGTAGCAAATTATATATGTACATATATATATATACACACACATCAATTCGAATAAGGTATAGCTGCCGCGTGTGAAAATTGCACAATAACAATAATCCTGGCATTGCTCCATACAGCATCCCTCCGTACAGCTTTTATCGCTCATTACGTATCTTGCAGATACATCCACGAGCCGTGAAACATCGGTAGCCGTAATAAATGTTTATCCTCTTTATCCTCCAGCAACAGCATAAATTATAGTTTATGTCACGAGATTCGATTTCACGAAGTTTCTCGCAGCAATTGAAAGTTCCACAGTTTGTAATACAGTAATTCGCGAATTACCCGTTTTCGCGCACTGGTCGCCCCGAGCTAAATATTTACCGAAGAGACGTGGGGCCAACTAGCAATACGTTTCTCGTTAAAATTAATACTGGTCCAGCGGGAGAAAATGCCTCGGCAGTATTCGAACAACGAGATTCGTCTCAGCTCGTGGCAATATGTAAAATAAAGGGATTGAAATTAGGGGAGAATCGTAATAATAATAACAACAAAACAGCATCTGTTACAACATACAGATGGATTATGTCAACGTAGGATTAACTTACGTGAAACAGAGTGGGATCGAGGAGGATTTGCCATTTTTGAAATAATATAGACCGGTCGCCCGTGCGGGCCTCGCGTTAAACGTAATCCATTTTGAGTCTGAAATATAACACATAAATTCTAGCCTATATCGGGCCGCTCAAAATTTAATGCATCGATAAATTAGCATGCTAACGAGGGGAGTACCGGTGTCCGCTTTTCCCGCGATGCTAATCAAGCAAAATATTGTGGCAGGAGCCGCAGGCTCCCTCAACAGGCGTGAGGCTCTTGACCCTGTATTCTCTGCTTCTATAATAGTATATATACTATGTATGTATATATATATATACACGCATATATATATACATAGTAATAGTGCACCTGAAAATACTACAGCTTTCTAACCACTAGGGATATTCTAGAGATACTTGAGCAAGACTATTAAAGTCTCTAGGGATCTTATATGCACATGATGTATATCTTTTCGCGTAACTAAACATGAAGAGAATAGAAGAAGTAACGAACAAGAAAGGGAGTAAGGGATATATATATAAATAGATTGGATTGTATATTAAAATTCTCATGGTTAAAAGTTCGGGAAAAACTTTCTGATGCATGAGACAGAAACCATCGGTGGTTTGCATTCATCCTATGACCGGGGCGGTCCATAGGTTCGTGACCTGCCCCCGCTTAGAATCTACTTGAACGTCTAGCTTCACCCGTGACTCGGACATGGAGTCCACTATTCCTGAATCCTGATCAGCCATGATCCCACTAGTTAGATATCCTGCATGTGTACCCAATTGAATTCCGCCCCCGAGAACCACAAGTTTCCGGTATCCCTTATCCCCACAGTCTAGTACCACACCATAGACTTCCGTGAACTTGTCCCTCGCCAGCCTATCCCTATCAATGACGTCGGACGAACACGGGGATCGCTCTACTCTACTGATTCTTGTCTATGGGCTACCTATGAATAGAGAGAGAGAGGGAAACAACCGATCGGGTCGGGCGGGGGGGGAGAGGAGAGAGACGAGAGGACTCGATGCCTGGGACATTTCCAAACTTGGCCGATTTCGAGGACTTCATAGTACATACGGTCCAGCGAATGTCTATCCTACTGGCTCTTCGTTAACAGCCTCCCTTCTCTCGGTCCACTTGTCAACCATCAACCTTCAACCCTTTGGCTATAGATGCATGGCTTTCTTGGAAACTTTGACTTTTGTCTCGTGCTACCTTAATCGCTAGTTGTATACCTATATAGTTACTTCGATTAACTTCAGCACTGTTTTTGGTACGAAAAAAAGAATTTGCGACTCGTACTATATATGGGTTTGCGAAAATTGAGGCTTATTATTATTGTTTTTTGCACGATTCGCGTGATTAGTATCTGTCGTACTTGGTGGTGTAAAATCAATATTTTACTCGACTGTGAAAATATTACCTTTGATCCTAGCTGGGCTTCCGGTGGGTAGCAACGTTGCAAATTTATCTTACGTCAGGATGCGTTGCCATTTGATATATGGCACATAAACGTCACGACTAACGTAACGTATGCTTTGTAACGTGATTTCAATCGTGCGAAAATATTCGTATGTGTATAATATCGTTAGAAGGTCTCACACGACTTGTATTTTTTTTTCATCTGGTATAGTTACTTTATTGTTGTATTCCTGACACTTGTCACGGAAGACATTCTGTCTCAGGGGATATATTGAGACAGTATTGGATTTTCATAGTCACTCGTTACCCTTTCTTTATGTTATATGTACATACCGAATTATGAAAATCGTCCTTATGTACCAGTAACGTTGATTTCCAGTGAATAAAATTTTACGTAACGTCAGTGCATACTTATCTGACGTGGAAGAATAAAAAGAAGCAGCAGCCACTCGCCGGATGAAAACTTACCTGTAACAAAAATAATGCAGCATTTTATTTCCCGAACGAACCGGATGGGAAAAGTGGGAAAGTGGCGATAGGTGCTTTGGCAAAAGGGGGACAGGGTGAAGGGTAAAAGGATAGTCTTTGAATTTTTATCATCGAGAAGCCGTATTCGAAAGAAGTTTTAGGTTATTTTTCGAAACTTCTATGTAGAGTAGTGAAGTCAGTAAGGGATGAGGAATCATTCTGATACAAATTAATACCGAGTTCGCTGTTTTAGTAAATGTAATCTATAACGGATGAGATTTTTAATTTTTGATTTTTTAAACTCGCGGATGAAATACTGGGTGGAGCCCTCGGGCACTTTGAAAACTATACTCCCTTAAGGCGCTCGTGAAATGATAAAGGAGATAAGGGCGTGCATAGGTTTACTTTTTTTTTTTCTTTTGAAATTATTAACAGCATTTAGGGGATGAAAATGGAGGCTGGAAAATGTGCTTTATAGTCGATGTATTTGATCTAGTCGGTCGGCAATAAAAACTCTTTCAAATTTTCTGAAAACGTAAACGAAACATTTTCCGAGTAATACTGCAAATAGTGACCTGGCCGGGTTAAATGAAGTGGCGGTGGGATGGGCCGGGAGTATGGCAAATAAAAAGCATCGGATGCGAGAAGACTGAAGCTCGTGTTTGTCGATGTCAAATCAACACAAATTGAAATCAGCGTTGGATTGCGAAAAATCGACTTATTCATACGGCGCCCGAACGGTTGCGTACACATTCGCGATTAGGTTGTTTATTGATAAGAGGGTTGTGTAAATAGGAATAAATATCGCTAATGAAAATTTGGGCCATAACCGAATATCATAAAATCTGGGTGACGAAATGTTGTGTGCATAATGCAAATACACTTCGTATAAAATATAATACAAAAAATAAATATATAATAAAATATATAGATATACAGTGCTGGGAGGAATTATCGATCTTCGTGGAAGCGGAAGCTCGCGCCAAACTCTAACCAGACTTTTGCATGGTCATGCTGTGCCAATTCCTGAAATTCAGTAGATCGGATCAGATCGACCTTTCAGGATCCCCTCGTCCTCCTAGGACTTTCCCGGAGAAGAGCCAAGTCAATTAACTAGTGAAAACTAGTAAATTCCTTATCTCCTTGCCTACGATTTAACGCATGGCTGAATAACTTAACGAGCAAAAAATATCGTTGAGAATTTCCAAAATTGCTTTAAATTTAATATAACGTCTTTTTGTACCAATATAATAATGATAAACGTACGCGCACCTAGTACAAGCGTAACGAACGTTAATCGATAGGTATTGACTGATTATCGCAAGAGCTTAATGAGTTTCGAGGACGTTAAATAAATAACCAAAAGCGATTTGCATAGTGTAAATTGTTTGTAGCGTATTGAGGTAGATCGAGGAATTCGGGACGATGTGGGTCCAGTACTCAGCATCCAACATCATGCCGCATCCGAAGCGTCGAATATAAGAGCAACTAGTACCGTCTATACGTGCTGCTCTCCAGCTCGTGGGATCACGACGTGATCTGTTACTCCCGACTCTCTCACAGTTCAGGTTCTTTTTACGATTTCTAATCTGGCTGGCATAATGTCCCCAGTAATTAATACAAGCTGCAATCCCGGCGTATTCCGGTTTTGCAGAGGACAAGATATTAGTTGCAGTAGTTGCGCCCGGTCGTGGCACCGAGATAGGATCAGCATTGGGGTGCACAGCAGCTCTCCGTTTCCTGTTCCAGTTAATGGAAATTCAGAATGCACAATTCCTTAATCTGAGTAATTTTAACGTTCAGATAGGCTGACACGGTTGACGTAATTCCGCAGGCGGTTACGTAACAGCAAGACGTGCGCGGTTGGTCGACCGCGTAAAACAAAGCCCGTTGCATGAATACCGACGCGGAATATTCGCACTGGATATGCCGGAGGCTTTTATGCGCCTTTTTCATGGGAAAATATTTCCCTGGAGGAAAGGACGGCTGCTAACCGACGTCGGCGTCTCGACGCCTCGACGTCGCGGAGGCACGCGAGACTCGCGTAAGGTCTTAAGGTGGTTTATAAAATAAATTTTCATACCCGGTTTCCTTATAAAAGTCGATATGCTATCTTGAACCTTTGGTCCAGATGGATGCTGCGCAAAAACAATATATCTCCAACTGAGATCTTGTAACGTTTGTTTTTGCTCAAACCCTTTTCGGTCATATGAACCTCTCTCGAGCAGACGTACATTTATCAAGAGGAACTGAGGATGACCATTAGACAGTAGGAATCATTAAGCGACAAAGGGACGTATCTCTGATGATCAAGTAATCATTTCCTATTCACTGACTTTAACCACGATGATCTTAAAGCAACAAACCAAACCTCAACCAAAATAAATACTGATCTGTATACTAAATTTTAAAAAATTTCCAACATTTTTCCCCAAAAATCGTCATACGTACTATTTTTCTTATCAAAGTGCAAAAGCATCCCAAGCCACTTTCTTAGCTATCCTCAAGGTACGAAGGAATATTCGCTGCGAGAATTTCTTGAAATTTTTTTTCCTATCACGCCCCTGATAAAACCGACATCCGGGAGACGTTAACAATCTATACAGTAATGAAAGCTTTGGCTTTCAGACAATACAGTTTCACCTGTCGTACACGTCACCCTACCTGATTACGATCGACTACCTAAACCAACCCACCTAGATAAATCCACGTTACACATCAGGGCGGAACTTCGCGTCTACACTCTTTCGCGTCTACTATCTCGTTCGTGGATTCTACAAAGTCCAGCACTATTCCCGGGTGTATCTGGAGCCATGATCAGTGGCGTATAGAGCTCTGGGTTAGCGGTACGAATAGAGCGGTAAGAAGGTAAGTTGGCAAGACGTAGTGGGGATAAGTATGAAAAAAAAAAGAAAAAAAAAGAAAAAAAAACCAATGGCAAAATAGCATCGCTGTTATGGCTGCAGCACGAACTGTCACCGTTTCCGCGTGTTTCATACTCCCCGCGTTCCACAACTCCTGTATCTTTACTGGCGATGCCACAACAATCCTCCGCCCACTAACTTCTTCACCTCTCTCGCTCTCCGTATTTCTATGACGAACAATTCAGCATACTTGCACGAATACGCTGGAAGCGTGTCCCATTGATCTCCGGCTACGGGCGCCTGGCGATGGCTTTATGACGGGAAGCGTTAGCGTCGCCTCGAGAATCGAGAATAATGCGTGAGCGAATAAGAGACACGGACGGATGAGAAGAGTCGGGTATGAAACGTGCGTATGGATGCTGTACTTAATCTCCAAGACAAATGTCCTCCGTGCGTAACGGAATTCCCTTGACTCGATTTATATTTACCTCCTTTTACAAATTTATCCCACATTGACTATACAGATATAGGTTAGTTCTCGGAGCAAGTCTGGGCTATCTTCTCCCTATGTCACTTGGACCTATAAGGGATGATGCTGCTCCGCCTCCGGTCCATGTCTTCCTGGGAATGATTTCTCTCAAGTGCAATTGTCACCCTAAGAAATAAGGTAGGGTGTCCCTATATGGACTCTTCTGCCAAGCACTCTTCTAATACACCTACCTCCGCTCCCACTGGGACTCGAAGAGATTTTATCTGGCCCTTTGCACCCTTGCCCCCCGATATCTTAGGAAACGCGTTGGGTGACGCCCGGACCGTCAGTTCAGTTTATTTGTGGCTGGCTGTCGCAGGGTTCCCCACTAAAGTGCAAGTCGCCACGTAGTCGGAATATTGGATGGACGTCGAGAAATAGGTATAGCGGTATTCCGTATATACTTTGCAGAAAGAAAAGGCGAGTAAGAGAGGACGGTAAGGAAGGTATCTGCTATAAGGTAATATACTATATATATCCCGTTCCAATATCGAAAGACGAAATAATGCTCGGCTACAAGACAACCGCATTACCCTGTCCTGTTGGTTAGCCACGACATGGATGTACAATGAATGCTAATATAAAAAGTGAACGCCAAGTAAGAGGAGAGACCGTTCCTCCGGGGCTGAGTGAAATTAATAAATAAAATATGAGGAGGATTGGAGCACTTCGTAATCCAAGTGCTCCCGTTACGGGCCGGACCATCTCAGCGGAGTAACAGGAATCGGTCCCGCAGCGAGATCTTCATCGGAAACAACTGAGATACTATCCCGTATAGATTCGTCATAATTCTATACAGTTTTCTGTCGTTCAATTATTATCCGTCCCTCGGGAGAGAAATGTCTTCGTAATCGGATTCGGTATACGAGGGGCATACGAATGAACGTAGCTTTAATATCGGTAGTAGTCACTTCGTTTCATACCTTATCGATAAGATACTCCTTTATCCTCGTACGTGCTACGCTGGTATATTGTTACTTCAAAGAGTACAGGCATTACGTGAAATAATAAGATTGACCGTATCCTATTGTATTTAAAGGTAGAAAAAAAAAGTGCATCGCAAATATAATTGTCAAGGGAAATTCGCAGACGGACATAAACCCGGGTGATACGGCTAGACGCCGTCAGGAGCTCAGGGGACTCCGTCAAGACCAGCCGGTTCGCGGGAGGCGGTGAAACAATAAATCCTACAACGGTATCTAAAGCGGCTGGAATTAAATTGTTGTCTCTGGAGGATTAACCCGTTTCTCGACATTAAACGTCTTGGCTAAGACAGCATGTATATATTCGTTTCACCTGCATCCCCCTCAGTCTCCGTCCTTGTCCCTCTTGCTCCTTTCCACTTTATTCACTTCGTTCGTCTTTCTCCAGCTTTCCACGCCTCCGCATCATCCACGCGACGAAATATTGCGGCAATATCGTTACGTGATAAACACGCGGGTAAATTTAGTCGTAAAGCCAAGCGCCGGATCGACTTCACAGGCGACGAGTCGCCGCAGTCGCCGAGCTCTCGGCTACCGCACAAGATGAATCATTGGAAATGCAACGTGCGGTAAGATCTCAATGCACTTGTGGTAGATAACTACCAGTGGCTTCACAGAGTTCAAGACACACGCACGGATTGGCTGAACGATGTGCGCCCAGGGCCGTACAGTTCCTAGGCTGCTTCCTAACGAGGGTGATCGGCCATCGGGAACGTTTCCTCACCGGAGATCCGAGCTAAGAGAGGAACGAGAGAGGGGGAGGAAAAAAGAAAAGGAGAAAAAAAAGATATAAAGATATAGCCAAGAGAAACGGACCTATCGGATGCCTTCGGTACTGAAAGAAGGGAGCCTGACGATCTCCTGACCTTTCCTACCAAGAGCCCATGCACCGAGTGGATCGGTAAGCGCTCTTGGACGATCGATCCTTATTCGAAGAAAATAAAGAGTAGCTTTACATTCGTATCGGGAAGAAGTATCGCGCCGTGGGCCACGGCTCTCTTGATTATCATGGTACGACTGGAGAACGCGTAGCTCTTTGAAAAGCGAAGCTGATGCGCGCTCCTATGCATATAATAAACGTCTGTAACAACGCGAGGAGAGCCCAAGGGAGGAAATATGATATCTTGGTGAAGATCGTTAAAATTTCTTTTTCAAGACAAATAATAAATCTGGAACGGAATACGAAATTGTAAATGAAAAAAAAATTTGTAATTTTTTTTAAATTCCTATCGTATCAAAAATCGATGACGAGCGATCAGGCACGTGGCTGCTGTCGATAACGACGCCGGGCGTCGCGCGAATCTTGTTCGAGATTGAGGATTTCCAAGAGAAGTTTAAAGGGGCAAAGGAGCAAGGGGGCTAGTCGGTAAGAGAAAAAGGGGTAAAAGTGTTCTCTTTATAATGGAGAGGAAAGATGCTGCTCGACAAGTAGAAAAAGCAAGATATATGTATATATATATATATATATATATATAAATATAGGATTGAGAAGAAACGGATGAGGGATGAGGTTAAAGAAGAGAATGGCGGAGACGCAAAGCAGGTTTATAGAAGGGATTTAGATGCGAATGGTTCGAGGCATTGTTCGATATAAGACACGACTTCATTAGGCATTCAAGTAATGTTCAAACATTGTACATTGAATTGTACTTGCCCCGTTGCGGCGGCGCAGTGCCGGCTACGTTGCGGCATACAATGAGAGAATATCGTACTGGAACTCGTGATGCTGCAATATCGAATAATGTATAACTATATCACGTATAGTTGGGTGGAAGAGAAATAAGGGAGGGGGTATTTCGTGGTGTAGTAAGGCATAGTGTCGGATGAGATAACCCGATATATCTAGATGACTGCGCGCTCGGAATACATCACCATATAAGTAAAACCCTGGCCCTGAGATCGGAGCTGTCTTGATTCATGGCAGCCGTGCTTGGCGTCGCCTGCCGCTTGATATCCTACTATTTTATGTCTTTAGCGATATCAGCGCTGAATCATTCTCCAAATAATTATTCCTTTTCTCTATCATTGTTATATACGTACACCCTGACTGTCCGTGGTACCTTTACAGTGCATTCAGTTATGGCTATATGCACCGTGTAGTTATTATCCACCCACCCCGTCGGTAATGTCGTGAACTTCTTTTTTCCTTCTACCTCCACTTTTTCTTCTTTCTCAAACTCACGCAAACTGTTCCAACGGTCAATCCTGTGACGTAGAGGTCACTGACGTAGCCATCCTTGTAAAGTCGATCAGAGGGTGGAAAAAGGGTGGCGATAAGATATGTTCATTATTGAATTTCTAAGACTTTGAAAAGAAGCCTTAACGTCGGTTCGACGTGCCTGTGGCATTCGGGTAAGGAATTAATATGCGCCCATCTGCGTCCTTATACAATTTTTGCACGTAAATCGTTATTGGCGTTAAAATAAAAATTCAATGTTAATCATCGTATCTCCATCCCCCTTGCTCTTCCTTCTCTCTCGTAAGCCATCTTACAAGGCTTGTATAGTCGGCTTATGTGAAATTCGCGTAATCAGTCATAATGACGCTTGTTTTATGTACCAACAAACTTTCACGAGTAATGACCGGCTTCGCACTGGCGCGTCATAAATTTTATAACTCTCCATCATCCGGTTAAATTTGTCTTTTATACCTACTCCTCGTAATTTCGGCTCTTTCCGCCTTCGATACCGCACGAACACCAACGTCGACGACAATACGTCTCCGCGAGATTGGAGTATTGATTTTTCATTTTAGCTTGCATGCTCACCCGAGTGGCCCCACAATGGCTACAACCGACAACAACGATACCTACCACCTAGACCATCGCTATAGCGCTACAGTTCATCCGCTGCTATACTGCGCATGGGACAGTAGGAGACTCGCGAGGCTCATTCTTTGCGGAATCGCTTTTTGCAGCTTTTTACTATCGCGAATAATAATCTGCGAGGTATTGCAAAACAATGGGCGATTTTCTTAACATAACGCAAAAATCACCAAATCGCTTTTGCCCGTTTTTCTCTTTTCTTTTGTCCTTTTCCAATGACAACTTCATAACGATCCGTGACCTTATACTTTCTCTCTATCTTAGTTTGCCTGCTTTCAATCTCTTGTCAGCCCTTTTGTTTGCGTTATGCTATCGGATACCGATGTATATACTTAGTCGACTATACCTATATTTACATGTGTATACCTCTTTATGTACTGCGCTTGTACGTATCTCGGCTGTGTTTACGTATCTCGCGTAAAAGCGATACGGCATAGTTTATTCTCAGCGAGGGGCGAGCTTTAACGCAGACAATGACGTCACGTTTATTACGGCACATGGGAAATTTCCCGACGCGGAGATCATCCCCCTAACGCGGTCGGGAACGCGGTTGGCTTTTGCGTTTACTATGCGCGGGCAGGTGTATTGGGTTTAAATGCATTCTGTGTAATTGAAGGCGCACTGCTGAGCATTTCACCGAGGCTGTAATATCTGTCTCATGAAGAATTGTGACTGTAATTTCGAGAACCAAGAGCTGCTGCTGCGTATATGTACATATGTATACATACGTGCAAATACTCTAGGTATTATGATGGGTTCGGGGGGATGAAGAGAGAGAAGGTTAAAAAAAATATTATACTTTTAGCAGCGTTACACAGAAACCTTAATGGCATTGTTAAAATAATTTCTAGAAGGTGCATGTGCACTGTACTATTGGATTAACGCGCATTCCTACGTACTTAGCTGGGAATTATTCCTAGATAAGGAATCTAATCTCTGCGGCGATACGTAGCTATATTAAAATTGCCAGTCTCTTCGTAATTCGAAATTCTCTCACGAGAGTCCCCATAGAGTCTCGCCTGTGTTACTCGACGTCAAAGGTAATAAGTGTGTGCTATACAAGACGTAACAGAGCAGGGCGAAATTAGCGAATTTCTTCTTCGCGTCCAAGAAAACGGTGATAAGTATTATCAGGCTTATTTTTAGATAGCGTCGCGTCTGGTAAAAGTTATTGAATAACATTAAGCAGCGAAAACAATCCGGACGATATTTCTCACGAAGTTTATCCCGTTGGCAAATTATTAAATTTCACAAGAAATTTGAAATCACCTCTGCCGTATACAATTATTATACAATATTGTATGAAAAGACAAATTTTTAAGGATTTTATATTATGCATATCCTGGTTACTTTTAAGGTATCATCGTCGAGGATAAAAACCGTTACGACCACTGACCGGCTGACGCAGTTTACAAATAGGGAAGTCACTTAACTATATGACTACATATGGATCTTGAACGATTAGCAGAATCGGCACGATATACGTATACATATATACGGGGAAAAGGATAATCGTGAAGGAATAAAATAGGCGAGTGTAAAAATCACGGAATTCTTACGTAGAATATGGATGGTATATATATACCATATTGCAGAATTCTATGCGTAAATGTATATATATATATATATACTCGTAAGTGCGTATGGCAATTCGGTGCCACGGGAAAACGTATGTGCCTGACACATGGCAGGAACGTATGGCGAAGCGTATGGTAACGCATGGTTGAGCTAATCCGGCAATCCTATTACGGAACGATATAACATAATTAGTTTGGAATCACAGCGAATAACGGGACGGACCGGTTCGCCTATCTTTTACCACGCAGGCCAAATGGATCATGCGTGCACGTTAATAAAAGTCATCGGGAGTGATTCTTTATAAGGAACTCGTTATTACATTGTATACTGGGATCAGGAGGTAGTTAACGATTATGATAATAATTAAAAAGATTTTTTGATCCATTAATATCTAGATACTAATGATGTATTGAATTTCAGTGTAAATTAATTTTTTTAAATTTAATAATCAGATTAGATAAATGAGATCCGTGTGTGTTCCCTCGTGGCACCAATGTGACGTTGGAATATTTTAAATGGGCTTTCGGCATCACGTGGGCTGCTCTTTTTCCATTTTCACAGCGGATTTACCGCAGAGAGATAAAACTTTCTTTCACGTTGTCAAACGTTACTTAGCCTCACTGATATACATATATCCACCTACGATACCTAGGTACGTAACACCCTATAGAGCCTGACTGATTTCGTTGTTCGTGCCAGATGAGATCTCTTTGATATATCCTACGTCATTGAAAATCCGTATACGAGATGAATGACAGTATTGCAGCATCCGGAACAGGATGAGGATTTTTTAGCGGTGCTTTTCGTCATTGAAAAGTGAAAGAGCTATCGTGACATTTTCCAGTGGGAAAAATTTTATCCTACGTAGATTGTACGTTTCCTATTGGGTCGCAGAGATGCACAATGCAGGCGGACACTACGTAGGTAACCATGCGTGCACGTATCGGTGAGCCTGAAAGATAATACGCTTTTTCAAGCTGATTGATTAGTCTGAAAGCAGGAGGTTGCTTGTGTTCGTAAAAGTGATATCGAATCCCGTTTACGAAGTTTTTGCGTCATCGATGGATGAAACGAGATTTAAAAAAATGTGAAAAAGCATGAAACAACACTTGTTATTGTCGCTTTGCGATCTCGTCGCTTTGACCTTATCACCCGTTATCTCGAGCCCTATGAGTTCGTAGAGCTTCGGGGCACTGGGTGAAGGTTCGCAGAGGTGCCGGAGGGACTAGAATGGAATTTGCTCTTTCATGTCGGCGTTACTCACTCAGGCTACTTGTCTAGGAAGACTACGTTCTTTGATAGAAGGTCCAGCGAAGATAAAACGTGCGAGTAGGCAAAGGCGAGTTTTCACAAAGGCGAAGCTACATGCTAGATAATGCGGTATACATGAAAGTTATTTGTTCGCGTATAAGGAGGCTCAGGTAGGAGTTTCTTCATTTTTCACGTGTTCCCTTCGCCTCGCGTTATATCTTTCGACTGAATGACGTCAGCATACCTTATTCTCATAAACGTATTACTTTTAATTATCCTTATCACTCAGGGTTATTGTCTATCAATGGCTCGCTAAAAATCGATTAGTCACCTGACACATAATTCATTTATACTAGGATTGCTGTTGCACGTGATTCTAGAATTCCTAGATTGCTAAATACATAATGATATATATATATACATACATATATATATACATATATGTACATGCATATGTTATATGCACCCCGACGAGTCGCTCCGTTTATTCAGCTGCTGATACGGCAGCGAACAAACAATTTCACTAGCTCTAAGAGGGTTCGCGAGTAATATCGGTGATATGGAGAGGAGGCTTAAGGTAAAGCGGCTTAGTCATCTGTGGACAATCTGTTCGGTTACGCTGGTTCGATTTCCCTAGAAATAGGAGAGCAGCCAGTATAGGCCGGATGGTGGATGCCGGAGGGACCAGGGTCAGATGGGATATCGGAGTTAAGTCTAGTAGTAGCCTGGTACTACCACCTCGTGTCCAGTATCAATGGAAGACTGATTCGTCCAGAGAAGTAGGTCTTTAGTCGAGGGTATACGGTATTTCCTCGAGTGGCTCACTATCCAAACGGGATATTTTCGAGTGCTCTTTATTAAGGATTTAATCAAGCTCTTGGTAAGCACAATGAGCTGGTAACATCCATAGCCTTGGTTCGAGTATCTCTTGGGTTGATAACACGTGAGAAATTATGGAGGGAGAGGGGAGGGACAATGTGAAAAAAAAATACTAGGTAAAAACGGGATACAAGACAATGGGCGTGAGAAAGCTCTGTCGTTCGAGTTGGATAAAAAAAATGGCCGTTGAAGTTGTTCCCCGTATGCGTATCGAGCGAACAGCGCTTTACGTAACGAACGCGACAAATTGTCTTGACGACGGGAAATAAAAGCGGATATACGTTGCTGCGTGTCGCTACGTTATTCTGAGTACTCTTGCTAAAGTGTGTCAATTTAACATTCGAACGATTTCAGTCAGTGTTCGCCGCCACCCTTTTTAGCGTTTCGCGATCGTTACGAGCTTCTAAACAGTACTTGGCGTGTTTCGAGAGTCATGGTGTAACAAAAAGTAACAAGAACAAAAATAACGCTTCAGTCGTACAACAAATGTGTATTGGCTGGTCGCGTTGGCAAAGTACGAAGGTACAACGTTGGAGTGGCTTTCATTTTTCTCATTTTACTCCCCAGCGCACTCGTCGCTTTAGAGCGTCGGGACGCCGTTAAACAGTGTTGGTTGCCGTATCTACATTTGGTTATACATAACACCCGGTATACAAGCTGCATGTGTGTATATATATATATATATATATATATTTAATCCATTAATTTTAGTCGATGCGGCTTCCGTACTGTCAGAAGCAGCAGTTTAGCCGTGAAGTGCAAAAAGTTGTATAGTTAAATGGACGTTACGTGGACGCCGTTTCGTTCTGTAGATTAACAAGCGTCGACCGTTGCGATATTGTACGCACCATTATGGCGCATCGGCATGATTACGTAAAGAGGGTAAAGAGAATAAGATGAGCGTTTTGCACACGCTTGACAAGTACGTGACCCGGAGACTTACTGTACTCGCATATATCATATGCGGATACATGGGATTTTTTGGCACGGAATTTTAATGAGGATTTTGAATGGACGAATGAATTTTGCGAAAAAAAAAGTGTCGGACGCTAATTCATTCTTCGGACTGTAAGGTAATATCTTTTTGGGAACTGTATAGGTATATATGGCAAAGGTCAACTGTGTAAAAAAATTATTTATTAATTCACGTGACAATGATACGAGGCTGACCTGAATATCATTTTTAAATCTCATACTCGGTGATCCACGAGGCAGAGAAATTTTGATATCGGATCAAGCGGAAGAGTTTCCTATCTGCAGCAGCCGTTAGATAATGGCGTATAAAAAAATTAATTACAATTTTACACAGCTGGCTGAGTTGTTTTTTCGAAATTGGATTTTTTTTCACCGAAGGTCTTTCGACGTGCGTCGAAACGTAACTTTTTGCTACTGGCGAATAATCTTTTTCAATAGAAAAATTACGAATCAATCCGTTCGTTCGTCGAAACGTGACTAATTTTAGTTAAATTTTTTTTTTTTAATATCACCTCTTTCCCTTTTTGTATCCGGCAATTCGCTCGTTCATCGTTGTCACATCTACCCCTTTTTTTCTCAATATATTGCATATTCCCATTTTCAGACTGTATCGATACTCCGATAAATTGTATCAAAAAATTTTAAGTCTTTTAGTAGAAAAATTTTTGAAAATATATCTCTTCATTCTTACGTAGATCCTTGCTCTAGATATACGTATACAGATAGCACCAATTGCACTCCATTAACCCGATGAGCACAAGTATAAAGAAAACGATGGTCATTCGAGATAGCATAGAGTTGCATCACCTGGGAAATGACAATGTCGTCATGCGCCTTCACGTAAAAAAGCTCATAAGGCAGCGTCTCCGTCTTCAGGAAGGAGCTCACGATTCGTTCAGGAAAACTGGACGGATGGATTTAGTAAAGCTCATAGTGGCTTTTTTCATATAAATGGTTGCACACAGAAGGCTAAGACACGAATTCATTCCGGTAGCATTAGTCAACGTCACGAGTGAGTCGCAGAAATTTAACTCGGAAGAAAATAGCTATCGGGAAGCCTGGGTATGCAGTGTGTAGATGTATATACCAGAAGACGCGAGACCCTCAATTTGTATTCTTCGTCTGTCGCGTGACAGTATGTGGAAGCAACGGTATCTGTTTAGCATCGAAAGCCAATTTTTTTCTTAGCATCCTAATTCCCGAGCATATGTAAACGGAAACTCGCAAGTCTAATATAATACAGGTAATACCCGTTACCGTTTCGTAATTCACAGATTAAAGAAAATATATATATATATATATATATATGTGTACATTCAACCTCACTTACCGCATTCGGTGATTTGGTTCGTGCCGACACGCTGGTTTTGAAAATTGAATTAAGCGAGACTCAATTTGATTAAAGCGTGTCCTCTGCTTCTCTTGTATTGTCTTTCTCTCTCCCTCTCTCACTCTCTCATAAATTCGTCTGGTCTCCGACACTCGTGGTTCATAGTCCTATTGTAAAGTTCAGTATACTCCACTCTCGACTCTACCTTCCAACAGGTATTACGTCGAATTATACGACGATTCGTAACCACCGACACGCGCGGTGGTACTTGGACTAAATAAATAATTACAAGGTTATTTCCGCGTATCGTATTACGGGAAGCAAGTGTGCTTTCGATGAATTCGAATAGAGTCGCTCAAAAGTCAGGTAGAATAGACGGGACAGTTATTGCGTCTGGTAAATGTTAATTTGATACAGTGATAATCCCTATGGTTTCCGGCAATTGTATTTAGGTGTAATTGCAATGTAATTATGTGTGGCGTGGTAGTTGCCAGTTAGATACGAACTCTCTGTTACAGGACTGAAACTTGTCCTGGCATTTTAAGATGCTCTTGGGGATACGATGTACGTACGTTGGCTCTCCTGTCAGAATCCATTTACGGCAAGTGCAACTGTTTGTCATGCGGTCTTTTGCACGGGAATGCCAATTGCGATATTATTGCGCAAATATTTGCACGCCGGGTACACAATGGGCGATGGCATCGATCTTCTTTCAGTTGGTCGAGCCAACTTCGATGTGTCGAGTTGCCGTTCATCTTCCTGTAAATTCGTATTTGTTCCTGGTTCATGTACGTGTACAGTCGACATAGGGATATTTTCATAGCAAGTGGTAGCTGCGAAGGTCGTATCGCGCGTTGCGAATCGGGTGAAGGTAATTTTGGTAGATCGTGGCAATTCGCATAGTTAACTGTAATTTTAACAGGCCTAACCGCTAACACGTATAATATGCGAATGCAAATATGTAAGGAACAGCTGACTGGTGGATTTAACGGCGGTTGGATCTTGGATGGCTGGATATAGGGATTTTGGGTGGCTGCTGCTGTTTCTCCGGTATTAATACGACCTTCCAGTAAATCACGCTGCTAATAAAAACCAAGGAAACCAACCCACTGCCTACTATAAATCCAAGAGTTACATTCTCACTCGAAAAGGGTGAAACTGCGCCCTCGCGATGCCTGCCGCATTTTTCCCAAAGTCCTCGAAAGCCGCTTAAATTATGAATAAGCAAGCGAGAAAGGCTGATTAATACACGTTGTATTGTTTCGCGAAAATATTACCGAGCATAGGGAGTTGTTTTGACCCTCTTCGCCGAAGCCATTAGTAGCAGCCGACGGTGTTGGGACGTAAGAAAAAAAAAAAAAAAAAAAAAAAAAAAAAAAAAAAAAAAAAAAAAAAAAAAAAAAAAAAAAAAAAAAAAAAAAAATCCTTCTTTTCTCCTTCCCTTTTCTCAACCTATCGCCTGATAAAAAAAACCTTTTTTCAGACGCTCCACTTTTACACGGATAAATAGATATCCACGATAAATACAACGTACACCGTGTACTCCTAACTTCATGGGATTCCATGTCAAATGGAATGGCGTTAATGCCCGTACAGTCCGTCACTCATTCCCCATTTCCACGTCCCGTTGTCTATGTTGGCTATGTTAAGAATTTCATCGAAATTTAAATCTAATAGTCAGGAGGGATAGCCCCGCACCCTTATACGTCAGGATTAACCCTGGAATCTAGATCGTCGATTTTTACCAGAAAAGGCAGCTAGAGAAATTCCAGGGATTTACTCGAATTTACAGAGTTTTATTCCAGCCCCTCCCAGACCCTCCCCCGTCTACCTCGCCTGCTGCTCGAAGTAACATTTCATTGCTCGTTCTTTTATCGAACTAAGCAAGATTCCCCAAAGCGTCTTCGCGCTGACGTTACAATTCTGATATCAACGTGTCTGCCGGATTTGCATACAGTTAATTAATAATCGCCAGAGGGCAATTTTCATCGAGAATTGCATAAGGCGTAGGGCGCTTTGGGATTTATACGTGTATACGGATAGGGCGTATCTGTACGTACCTATACGTTACTGTATGCTATATATTCCTGCTTCTGTCTTCATCATCGCAGGAGTAATAGAGACAGATACCAGCAAGTTGCCAGAACGGAAATTATATTTTCGCATCGCACCCTCCTCATCCTAATAACAGGGCAACTGGGTAAGCTCTATGCTTCACCGTGTGGAAGCTTGAACATTTATTGTTTCCACGTGTCACCGTCCTGAAAATCGAATGATGAATAGACGATGCCATTAGACGTTTCTCGGATCCTATATCCATATACATATGTATATGCCCGTATACAGCAGAATTTAGTGCTGCATTAAATTTCGGTCTCTTACTGTTAGCAAATAATGTGAATTCAGGAATGTAAGTACCAGTAGGAAAATCTGTCTTAATAACGACCAGGATACATATATATATATATATATATATATATATAATAAATGAAGACACGTACAAGTTACTGAGAATGAATAACCTCTCGCATATGTTCTTCCCATTAGAATTATAATATCAAACTCTGACGTTCGATAAATTGTTAAAACGAGAATTTAGATTATCACATTAACCATAAGCGATCATCACTTATCTCTCACGTGTTTTTCGTACTAATGAACGCGCACTAACAATCTCCCGTATGACTGATCTACGCTTCCACATCATTGGCTGTACCTTGTACACGTATAATGACATATTACCCGTCTTGAGGCTGAGTGAAAGTTCACACCTCGTGGAAACACTTGACCCGGGGGGGCCTTGATAACAAATCGTTCCAGCATACCGAGTCCTGGACCAATACCGTCGGCGCCATTGATGCCCGGAAGATGATCGACGATCGATGTTTCTTTAATCGTGGCTCGTAACTGCTAATGGCCGAGTACAATGGGTGCTCCTGGCCGAAGGGAAATTTTATTAACGGGACTTTTGATTTTGAAAAAAAAAAAAAATTTTTCCACCCAACGACGTTACTCCTCTTCAATAATTAGCACGCGGATCCTTATAAGATACCAGTAGTTTCTGAGAAATCGTGTGCAGTCGGAATCACGCGTTTCTCTGAAAAAAAAAGTTGAACCGCCGTTTGACCAGATTAAGCGTCACGAGTCTTGGACATTAGAAGGAGATGCTTAGGTAAATGTTAGAAAACTTAAGCAATGCCGTTTCTCGGCACAGCAATGGTACAATGTAGTCATGCCGGCTATACCCGAGGATCACTTTGCCCCAAGACGGAAGCGCCATGCTTGAATGAGAATCGTTGCTGAAATTGGTATAAATCATTGTAGACAGTAGCCGCTAGCTACCAGCTAGTTCATTACCAGGTACCATAAGTGCGCATATGGGAAAATTATTATTATGAGCAATGACGAGGTGGGTCAACATTTTTAATATTCAGATATCCGCTTCCTCTCGGGATTTAAGCGACGGGTTTATAATAAAATATTCGTAATAAATTCAAAAATTTCCAGCGTGGCAATCTGTCCTGGAGTTCTATAAAGTATATATGTATAGGCGCTGCATAACGACTAGGCGAGGACGAGAGTTAATTTTAGAACGTTGGTTATATCTATCGGATCTATTAGAAAATTTGAAAAAGGAAAATCAGCGAATGTGTTAATTATCACGGAAGCTCGAGCGGGGTCCGTGGCTGCGATTGGATGGACCCCAGGATCCAGCTTCAACGTATCAAAGGAAGCCTTCAATCTTTATGCATGAGTTCGGTGGTTTTTTTTTGGTTCGGTCGTTTTATTTTCGTCGAAGCTTGTTTTCTCAAAATATGTAGACCCACGGAAATACGTTTGGGATATTGGAATGGCGATATACCAGTTTTGCTGCTTAGGAATGTCGAAGTGGATAGAAGAAAAAAATCGTGTGGGGGAGAGGGGAGAGTGCAGACTAGGTTCTTCCAAGTATATATAGTTATTAAAATGAAGAGAAAAAAACAAAAGCAAGAGCAGGGAGTAAAACTTATAAGGCTGCAGCACCCACAGCTTATGAATCGACTAAATTGCAAAAATAAAGGAAATAATAAATTATGCATCGAAGCAAAGGGAGCGAGTTCCCACCGTATTAATTTCATAATATACGCAGCAGTCTACGCCTCTAGCCAGCCTTACAATTCACATTGGAATCGATGGAATGAATTACGCGCATTCGAAAACCCCATTGAATTTTCTGATGAATTAACAATGCTAATAAACCTCGTGTCAACACAGATACATTATTCAGCAATTAGTGATCGGGTGGCTAATTTCGTTGCGTTTGGCGCACGGACCGTTTTGCATTTGGTTGTCTTTTATTTATTTTTCCATAGAGAAAAGTGTGAATCCCTATACTCCGTATCGGTTCGGTACGCGGGACGACCCGCGGTACGAATGAAAAATTCCATCCGAGTCGTGTCCTTTTAATGACAATAATTGGATGTCTATCGAATTTTACGTCACGCTAACGAAGCGAATTGACTGTTCGTGCTACGAAACATTGGCGACTGGGGCTGTTAGCATTGAAAAACGCTACGTCGTCGTAACGTAAAACTGCTGGTACGGAACACGGGAAAGCAAAGAGTACTAGGAATATTGATGAATCCATAAGGGAAATTCATATCGCTTTCCTACCCCGCCCACTACCGCCCTTAATAACCTTTCGTCAAATTCGATCCTATCACGTCACGATATACCAATCGACGTCGGGACGCTAACAACGCACAAGCCATTAAACGTCGCAAGAGCGACGTCGTGGGGATTACTAATAAATCTAACAGCGGTATCTCCTTAAGTCGTTACCGCTGTATAACGAGCGTAAAGCCAATAAAATTTCACAGGCGCGGCAACTGTTGCCCGCGTCGATATGACCGCGGTGTTAAAAGTGAGTAAGAGCCTTCAAAAGTGCTAGGCGCAAGGCGCGCTTAAGTAAGCGGAATCCCTCGTCGTTCCGAGTGCTTCGGCTATATTAGGTAAATCGAGCGTAGTATTAAATGATGGTCTATCAGGAAGAAAAAAATAAAAACATTGAAAACTGGAAACTGGACCGGTAAAAATGACGAATAAGGAACACATGAATGTCCATGTGACAAAAGGTTGAAAAAAAAAAAAAAACAATGCACCCGCGGCAGACAAACAGAAGTAAGCAAAAGTGAAATATTTCCATCCGGGAAGTAGCATCGATAACTCATCGTCATTGCGCTATATATTACGAGTCTGTAATATCCAGTAGAGAACGACAGCTACCGCGGAGTGCAATAAACCCGAAGCCAGCAGTGGATCTAAGTGGCGGACAGAGCAGGAACGGTAATGACAATCGAAAAGCGGTTAGAGTAAGGTTGGAAGGTAGGTAGGTGAGTCTCCTGGGCTTCTACCTACCTGCCCATCTACCTAGGTAACCTTACCACAGGCCCTTAGGGCTGTTCTGCAACCTTGACTATACAAGCAGTACGAAAAGTGCATTGAACCCAGGAGCGTCACGTGCCTATTGGCTATCTCGTGTTTTCCTGCGGTTCGCATGGAAACGAAGTAACACGAGAGAAACGGGCCTGACTTTTCCCGGAGGCTGATCGGACTCTGCGTATTTGCACGGATCGCTCAGCATTTACATGTAAGATTCGATAACGCCCAGGCACCTTTAGGACGAGGTGAGAAATGCGCCTAGCGGCTGCCAGCACGTAGTACGATCGACGATCCACGCGGTCCTGGCTCCATGTAGACACGTAGGGAGGTCGGACGGAGCGATATGGGCATGTGGCCACATATGCAGATACATACAGGTATGCCACATATAGAGAAGATAGAGAGTATCGAAGAGCCATATCCAAGCACTGTTGGTTACACGATCCAGATATCGGTGCGCGTTCCGTGGACGCGTGGACGCCTAGTGGTAAAAATAAAGAAGTTATGAGGAGAGAAACACACTCCGCGCGGGTAACCTATGCAAATCTTGAGATAAAGCAAACAGAGCGTGGTGCCAGCTCCGTGACAAGATCTTTAATCACGATTGAATAGCGAGTACGGTACACGCCACCTTTTGTATCGTCACGATAAGAACAGCTCCGTGGTAAGGAAGCGTGCGGGGGGAACGAAGGGAGGACCAACATCAATCTCCTCTGACATACCGAGAGAGTCCTTGCATAATGCGACTAAAGTTTAATTGGCACATTACTTTACTTACCCCTGTCCAAGGACAAATCAGCCGAGGACTGGTAGTCGCTTTGGTCTGTCCCATAAACGATATCGATAGACAAAGAGAATCCTGGCTCCAGCACGTACCAAGGCCACTGTCCTACCTGGCTGGTTAATAAGGAGCATCTCCAAAGTCTAAATCTGACTACTACCACACTACCCCTCTGTCATGTTGCAGCAGCATCCTTACCCGTAACCGCCTTCGCGTCGCCCGATGTGTTTTCTAGGCAGTTGGTAGGTGCCTCTCTAACAGTATCCGTATTCCGACTATAGAAGGTAGTAGTACCCACTTAGAGCCAGAGCGCAGCCACGCATAAACCAGTTTCCTGGTTATCCAACTCGCATTTTCCTGGTCGACGCATCGCGAATCCAGTCGCACACAACGTACCATTAACAGATGCTTTTACAATTCTCCCGGTTTGCCGATCGATTCCGCTTGCCCACACGCGTCTGGTTAAAATATCCCTTCGCCATCTATCATCAATCACGGAATAATTACACGACCAGACTCACCAGATACATCGGATCCCATGATGCGTCAGTTCGATGAAATTCAATTTTACCCTGGCAAAGCGGCAAACTTCAGGTCGACGAATCACTTGGACTCCCTCAGGTATTATTTACTCGAGGTTAGCCCCGATTTCTTTGTCTCTCTCTCTCTCTCTCTCTCTCTCTCTCTCTCTCTCTCTCTCTCTCTCTCTCTCTCTCTCTCTCTCTCTCCTCGGCTCTCTTCATCGCGTTCCTTATCCAGATACTTGTTCGCGTGGAAGAGACTGACAAAATCCATTCTCTCTATCGGCAATGACAATCGGCACTCACTCGTATTCCTCGAAGTGCGGAACGCAGAACGGCTAATGAGCAAAAATCTTCAGCTCCGGCTTTCTGAATGCATAATTTCGCGTGTCCATCTGATCGATAATCGTTATCAGGAACGTTCGGTACCGTTAAGCGATAAGAGAACGTCCGTTAGTGTATATCGATGCGATAGGTAAGAATGGACAGGATTAAAAAAAGCAGTAGAAAAACTTAATTAAAACAAAATATCTATAAACAAGATATCGGTTACGGCTCACTCGACAGACAGAGAGCCTCTGGCTGAGTTAAACTAACCCGAACGTTAATGATCCTGTAAGAAAAATGTCCGTCATCGGGTACAATTAACTCCCTCACGATGATCTTCATCAGGTTACAACAGTAGATTCGTCGCAGGACGAAGAGTCACCAAATTGATTATCGTAACGGCTTGTTAAACAATCCCAAAGAACCAAGTGGGTCGTCATAAATCGTTTAACGAGGAAAGTAACACACGCGCTCAATAAATCCGCCGAGGACCCATTCAAAGGCTGTAAAACGATCGGTATCTTTATTAACGACGATAACAATGCGAATACCAGCCAATTAGCTCACGAAATGAGTCTCCCTCTGGTCGATGATTATTGGCCTAGGCGATTGTTCGTTGGTTGCGGCCTAACTATTGTACATCTACGTACCAATGCGCAGACACATACGGTAGACACGGTTATACAGGCCTAGCGAGTCGCGCTCATTTTGAAGAAAATTCCGTGGGGACGAGGCAAGAATGTGTGATTGCGATTGAGCTCGATGGGACATCGGGAAACCGTTACTTTGCCATGTGACGTAGTGGTGGGCACCTGGTGTGCGAAAGATAGCCAACCAGTATATTCAGAGACACCACTGACGCCTAGGTCGCGCGCTCACACGTGCGTCTGTTCCTTCTCTCTTTGCTGCGCTCGATCGTGTTAACGTCTTACGGACGTGTCGGCCTGGACTGGTATGTACCCCATCCGCATATATCTATATGTGCGTATGCATAATAGTAATAATAAAAGCTACCGGGTAAAATCGTCTTGCCATTTATTGAAGAGGATCGCCTATAAAATTACCGGTCTCCTTTACGTTAATTCGCGAGACTATCAATGATTACATAATGATCCAGTGTCATTTCGATCGGAGGCTTACGAGATGCCAGTGAGACGCGTGTGTTTCCGTGTTGGGAAGAACAGTCCGTGCAATGGGAAGCGATGATTACATGTAAATTGTGGATACCGTTAAACGTGGAATCGTTGATCTCTTACCGATCATTTAAAGGGGATTCACGGAGTGTGATCGCGACCGGTGCGATTGCTCGTGTACTTTCGAGATATGTTAAATCGTCGATTTCGTACGTCTTGGAACGAACGATCGTTGTAGGCGTGGCGAATCGATTTATCCGATTGCCGAATAGGTTTACGCTTCTGCGATGGTTTCGCGTAAATACCCGAACAACGGGAGAGCGCGAGGTTCGATCGGTCGAAAATTACTGCACGGGGAAGACGATCTTCTGGTATTCTGGCGATCCGATCGGTAAGTCCCCCAGTGCGTACCGTTCCGCTGTCCTCCTTATTCAGTTGGGCCTCGGCGCTGGGTCCTCTTACAATCAGACGCGAACGAACGCCCGTGGAGAAGAGTAGAGCTGGCAGCAGGTAGTTACCGGTGACCGTTAGCCATCGAACAGAAGCAAGTATTCAACTTGCTATATGTTGATCGGTTAAAGTGAATTTTTAAATTTCTACGCTCGCGGGATAAACAATTAGTGTTTACGGTTAGATTGTGGATAATCGTCGTACGCGGGCCTGTGTGTAGCTCGCATTAAGAATAATCATTCCCTCGGACCTGTTCTCCTTGTTCGCGTATCGTTAAAAGGTTCAGAGATCGTTAAAATCTACTTTCCTACGTGACGATGCGAAAACTCATCGGTTTTGCAGATTTAACAGAAATATAATAGGACAGACCTCTGCATGGTATATCTTCAGGGTGAATCAGGAATACGTGATGTTTTTATCGTCGTTACACAGACAAGCTCGTACCATCGGTAGTTCACGGACGAGACCCACCTGTCACTTTTAACAGCTGTCATACAGTCGCTTCGGTTAAGTGTCAAAGGATTTGGCAAATTGCCAATTTCATCGATCCACGTGACAAGGGCCGTGTAAGGGGTTACTTAAGATTTTGACGTTTTCGATACTTACCGCGAGTGCGAGGGAGATAGAGTGACATGGACCTTACGTGGGTTAGAGAGAGACAAACATATCGGTTGATCAAAATCCTGAGTAATACCCCTTTCGCGAATTGTCTATGCTGTAAAAAGTCCGATAAATTTCTTGTTTTTCTTTACTGTATCAACAGCGACACGTGTAGCCAGAACGACTTGCATGGTAGCTATGGAAAATTGACGGGAATCCTTGACCCGTATAAAGTATAGACACTTCACGGCTGGATATTCGGGTTTTATTGATACTTCCTATAAGAGTGCAGGGAATTTCAGCGGAAGTCAGGCGTGTTTGAATACTTCCTGCCCCAGGGAAATTTTATCGTGCGCCACTATTTTCCCTTCATAGAATCTACGTCGAATCGCGTAACAATGTTTTTCCAGTTTATCGAATAAACGCCGTAGCGCAGTGATTTTTCGGGTGTGGACTCCTTTCCCTCCGTTTCCTTATATACATGTATTTCATCTCTCTCGATCATACTCCTCCCTTTTGCCCCAGCAGTAAGATTCTACGCCTGGCCCGTATTATAGGAAAATATTCCTCGCTCGATCTATTCCACGCATCAGTGACTTCAGCCAGGCACTTCTAACTCCACTTTCTTCACTCCCTATCCTACTTGCATGGTTTACACTCATCCTCAACACTACCCCCCCGGTTATTCCTACTCGGCAAAACTTTCGCACTCACCTACTGACTTTTAACTCAAAACGACGATCCGTTAAGCACAAACTTTTCAACGCTCTTGTCCGAAACTTCACGTAGCTCCGGTATAGAATTCGCGAGAATTAACCTCCAGGTAATTTAAGTCTTACCTGATTCTATATAATGAAAAATATTTGACGAAGCGTAAAAGGACCTGTGCCAACACAGTTAAAATTATCTAGAGAGTACCGCTATACACGTCTATCTCTTTGGAAGTTAGTCAAGGTATAAATATTGATTTAACTCAAAATCTACATATTTACTTTCACAGATAACGAGCTAATAAGGTGGTTGGCCTGACGATGGATAACTCACGGCGCTACTTCCTCACGTTATTACTACTGGCAACATCCAGTATCTCAATTACGACGTCGGCCGATCCTCCAGTGGTATCGGCCTCCGAACCGTCTGGTGTATCCGGCCCGGATTACACCGGCCCATCCGCAGCTTCCGATGAGTGCGATCCAGAGATGGTCGGCTTCGAATTGGTCACCGGATATGTTTACACAGCACCTACGAACATGCTCGAGTCCATACCCGGGACGCTGATGCTTACCGATTGCCTGGAAACATGTCAGGCGAACGATTCCTGCCAGGCGGTCAACTACGAGACTGGACTCTGCGTTCTCTTCAGCTCCAATGCAGATAACAATCCAGGTAAGGCTCGACACAGCCATGATGCTTTCTACCGTTTCTTTACACGATACCGTTTCTGATATCTCGTGCGCTCGGCCGTGCTCTTTCGCGTCGTTACGTTACGTTACGGTACCCAGTGCAATGGCGAATTTTAACGGTAAGCATTGCGGCTACAGGCCCATCACTGTCGAATTGCTTCATTCGAGTCAACTAATTAGGCAACACTCATCGTGGATACGACGATACTGTATCTCGATGTACTAAAGTATACATTATCATTGAAACGGACTCGAGCACGTTTTCTTTTTTTTTTTTTTCTTTTCATTTAAGATTCCTAGAATGTTTCGAAACTTTGAAATTTCGTTTGAATCTTTGTTTTTTTTCTTTATTAACAATAAAATCAAGAGTTTTTGGAAAAAAAAAAATTTATATTCTGACAGACGTTTAATTGCTTATAGAAATTCACCTGTATTTCAGTTAGCGTGTCCAGATACAGATTACATGACTTCAGCTAGGTCTTCATTTCGGATTATCTTATAAACGTCTCCCGTCAGTCCATTCACCTATCTGCCATTCGAGTCAGCATTGCTCCTTACGTAACCACCACTCCCGGGATACCCATATCGATCTGGTACCAAACTGAATTCGAACCGATACGCTTGGCAATCGTTCCTTTATCGAACGACGCGGATAGTAGTCACACCAGGAGTCATTGCGATGTCCATTGAATTTAATCGTTGGAGAGATTCTTCAATCCTTTATACAGCTGCCAGAACATTATAAGCCAGAGCACCATTTTCGGAGCCGACTACACGTACCGAAGGATCAGTTTAATGAGGATAGTAATTTTGAAGTTAAGTGGGATACGGTATGGGTATATGATTAACTAGAGTCTATTACGTATAATTTAAACTGATATGGCATTTCAAACGTCAATATTAACGTAAAATGGACGGAGGCGTATCTTTTGTATTCCTCGAACAATATCTTCTTTGGTCCATCGTCTGCATTTTCTGCATTATGAAACCAATGAAGAAAAAAAAAATAAAAATAAAAATAAAAAATAAAAGAGCACGTGCCGCCATTGAGAATTCTATTGCTCTATTAGCAATAGCAATAACAGTGGGGTACTGTACCTATAGCCACAATGCAGTTAGTTACCAGATAGTACGTATTGCTAGTGCCTGACTAATTGTATGACTCATCCTCAACCACTTTCATAGATATACACTAATGGTCCACTCAGCCTCTTCCCTATGCAAGTCATACGCACTTCATTCATCCAATCTACTGGTACAGAAGAGTCCTTTGGCAATATAGTCAAAAGGCTGGCCTCTGGTTAAAAAAAAAAAAGAGGGATCGACCTCCCTCCCTTTTTTTATCCATAATTCGTCGAGCCAGTGACACCGTGAAAAGATCATATTAAATGGCATTATCGTGGAAGCGCGTGGTAAAAAAAAAAAAATGCATGGTACAGTCCATACGTAAATTAAATTTTGCTATGGCCCCTCGAACCCTCGCCGTATCGGAGGTCTCCTTTTTCATTTGGGCCTAGAGGACCTGGACACTTTTACTGAGCTATCTATCTATCTTAGGCCGGGCCGTGAGTTATAAGGATCACGTGCATTGTCAGCAAGCGCTACCGCCGTGGCCTCCTCATGAATAATGGATACTGGTATAAGTGAGTGTAATGAGAGACGCACTAATTGAATCTTCCGTGGTATAATTAATATAAACTATACGTCCGTAGCCGTGCAAAAGCATAGGCATTAATTAAAAGGCAAATGAGTCTCGGGCGCCTAGGAGAATATCGAGCAGAGGACTATATAGAGATTGTCCGTACATAATGATTTTTCGACGTTATCCGTTAGATCGATGAAACGTGGAACGTGGAACGTGTCTGGTTGGTAATCCTGCGAGTGACGGCAAGTCACGATCCTGCGATACTTTTACCAAAGTCCCGTTAACCGTTGTCGATCATCACCTGAATGCTGACCTCGACGTTAAATCCTTTGACACCTACCCTGACACGACTGGTCTCTCGGTCTTATCACTCATCGCACCACCTCTTGAATCACCTCTTGAATCACCTCTTGGTCTTACCTTTGTCTTTTGCTGATACCTATAGATATACCGAGAGTACAGCCTATAGGGTCAGGTAGGTAAGTTTCGATGTAACGGAATGGTGTCTTTCCGACTGTCCGTGTCCATGTTTCACTGGGAAAGCAGCGGTAGTTTGTATGGAAAAAAAGAATTGCCTTTTCACGACAAAGCGAATTGTTTGATTTGATAGAAATTGCGACTCGAACCGGGTCCAGGACAGGAGAGGCCAATCGAAACAAAAGTCAATTAATCCGAGGAACGTGCCATCCGCTACACTTTTTGGAATCACAACAGGCGGTCTTTATCTGATATCAAAGATTTAACGAAATACCGAACGGACCGTTTTGTTTGGCTTCTTGGTCTTTTGATAGCCGCGTCAGGAAATGCCGGCTGAGTGTATCTCTTTCATTGTAAATATTTGACAGTGAATCGTAGACGTTCGCTGGATTAAAAGGGAAACAACCAGTGCGCTGTATACAAAGGCTAATTGTAGTTAACAAGCTTATCGCTGGACAATCAGGGCCCGTGGATCGCGTTAGTGTTGAAGAATCGATGTGGTGGGTGGAAAAGAGGGGGAAAAAAGGGAGAAGCGCCTAGCGGGTTTTAAGAGAGAGCCGTTTCATCTCTGTGCGATTCGTGAAGCTCTCTCTCCCTCTCTCTGTCTCGCTTGTACTATAGAGATGCTTGAATGAACGCTTGGTAAGAAAAAATGACGGGGTAAAAAAAATTTGGAAAGAAAGGCTGACCGGAGGAAGGCACGGTAACGTCATGCTATCACGTATAGTTCGAATCGGGTCGAACAAAGAGACGCGCATTAGCGCAAAACTGACAGGTTGACATTGATTCGCCGATTTACCCCATCGCGTCTGCGTAAACAAAAGAAAAAAAGAACACAAGGAGGCGACAAAAAATGGGGAAAAAATGTCGAAACGAGGTGTCGACAATTTGAAGGTTAATTACAGAAAATCGAAGAAGCCGTCGCGGTGTGACCGTTCGAGCGGGTGTCTGTGGGTAATTCACGCGAGGAAAAAAGAGAGGCCAAAGAGTGCGAAGAAGAGGTTAAAGAAAGGAAGGAAAAAGAAGAGCATAAAGGGGTAGCCGTATATATTGGCGAATAAATTCGTAGCAGGTCACGCAGCACAGGCTATTGGTCGCGGTTCGATCAACCCGTGACAGGAACTTCTTTGGACGGCGATGCCAACGAATGACGTACCGTGCCTGTCTACCAAAAACCGAACTGTCAATTGCATTTTTGTTTTGCCACCGAGACGAATAGAGTCCGGAGCTCTGTACGTGCTCGGATGAAGATCGTCGAAGGGAGGTACAAGAAAGACAGCAGTAGAAAGGCATGGGAGTGAACGGGAGGTGGGAATGAAAGATCCGTGTCGAGTTCACGAAACTTTTCTCAAAACTCGTTAAACCGCGTTCTTGAATAAAATTCTTCTCGCGAGGATGACCTCACCTCTCGAGCGAGGTTGACAACTTGGACACGCCTGGCAAATAATAAAAACTCTCGGGGTCCTTGGAGATTAAGCAGGCTCGTGATCGGCACGCGTGACACGCGACTCGCCTCTACTATATTATATCCAGCTTCATCGGGACGATTTTTGCCAACCCCGAAGGACGGCCGACCTTAAATTCACATGGCTGAACGATACTCGTTGGGTCTTCTCTGTTTTTTGATTCATATAGCGTCAATCGGACGGACCGAAATCCTACTAGGTGTGCCTATACCTGCGCGTCGGAGTTTAACGTTGAAAAAGAACCTGACCTTATCAGAGCTATAACGAAAGCCGGATAAGTGGTTGGACGAATAAAAGTTCTCCAGCACGATTTCAATGGAAGGTTCCTGGACGAAGTGCGGCCAAGAAGGTGCGGCACACCTCCTGCGAGGACTTCCCAGCCACGATATCGGCCAACTTCTCGAACGTCCAACGTCCAAGGGATTCGAAGTTCGAACGTGTACAGGTACTTTGGCTATTGCGAGGATTTCTATGGAGTCGTCCCTAAGTACGTGGAGGAGTAATGAGGTCGGAGGAGGCGAAGGTGCACTCGGGCACCGAGGCCAAATTTATTTCGTAACCTATAGTGATAACTCGATGCACTCTGCGAGTATCTTTAGTAGCGGGAATTTTTCAATTCCTCGAATTTCACCTTCGGAACGCTTATCAACCAAGGGGAGAAATTGATTTAGCCATTCGATCTCATTCGCGCGTCCCATCCTTCTTGGCCTCATGTTACTCGCGTCCCTCCTCTCTCTTACGCTGAATCTACTTTGCCAGACACGTAATGAAATTCGCGCGACTTCGGCATCGGTTGACGATTGGGGTTGGGATAAATATCTGAAGTAAGAGAGACAGGAGAGGCACGGAAGGAAATTGAGAGAGGGAGGAGGAGGAAAAAAAATAAATAACGAAAATCCAACAGCTAAAGAGGAAACGAGAATATTTCGTCAGAATGAGAAAAGTGAATAACACCAGGGGGAACGTATGAAGGCGTGCCATTTTTCAGCACCTTATTGTTCCGATAGTCCTCGAGGATGGTGGAGGGGTCCTTTGTGCTTCACGAAATAACTCATTCTCCCTATTTTACCCAGAGAAATTTACGTCTCTTGTTTCTGCATCAAACCCTCCTAGTCGGCCTTGCAATTGAACAGTCCTTCGATGTTTTCCATACCGCCTATCAGTGCCTTGCAAGCTGCACGAAAATATTACGCAAGACAGTTTTTATAATAAATTTCAAATCTGTCAGGACAGACAAAAATAAAGGTTAAATAAAAAAAAAAATTACGTTCGAAAATGCTTGATATCCAGGGAGATCTTCGGTATCAGCGTAACGCTAGCGTTATTCGTAGGATGGTAAAGTCGCCTTAACGTAGCGTTACTGTTTCCGCACGAGGTCTAGAAATATAGTCGGACTCGAATCCTCATAGAGAACGGCAACCTTAGGTTGTCTGTAGGGAAAAAAGAGAGAACAAGAGAGTCAAGGAGAGAGATGCGAGGGAGACGGTTGGGAGGAGAGAAGCAAGAAGGCAGAAAGAGGCCGGAGGGGCGAGGAAAAAGAAAAATAGGCGAATAAAAGAGAAAATGGAGTGCAGGAAGACAAGTTCCTTGATTTGATGTGTCCCCGTGTTTACTGCGGCATGCCGCCATATTACGATGGGTTATTCAACATCGAACGTCAGATAACGGGTACTCGGCGCATACCAGCGATACTGCACGTTGCACATTGCACCCGACCATAATACCACGCGGTTATAAGTATACACAGAGCGGTACGTATACACGTGCATAATAATGATATCCATATAAAATGCGTATAAGGCGTTCATATACTTCGTATCTTTTAATGAGCTACATTAAAGCCCCTCCCCCCCCCACCAGTCATTCACGGACACGTTGCATTTCCGGTATACGGTATTATTTCTTATACTTTTAGTACACTCTTATCATTAGACCAAACGAGCTGTTGTTGCTAAACGATAAAAGATAGCTCGTGTAACATTTCCGCAAGTATACGTTCATTACAGAGACGAATCGCATACGTGATGAGGAAAATAAAATTTTTTTTCTTACAAAGCAATAATATCTGTAATGTAAAAACATATGTTTTTAATAAGAAAATCTTTGATAAGATTAGCTATCACTGAGATTAGATTCGAATTGATCTCAAGGGAGTCATCTGATTCGAACTTGGGATGCTGCGCGGATGCTGAAGAGAAAGTGGTCCGGAGCATAGGTGAAAACGGGCGGTAAGAAAATAATAGGAAAAGGGGTAAAAACCGAATGGGAATAAAAATTGGACTAGGTATATACTATAGGAGATATACCTAGGAGATATATCTCGGCGACCTTGCCGAGAGCAGTCATCGAGATAACCGCGAAGTCGCGGCTACATGGCGGCAGGCTGGTGTGACAAATTACACATAATTCACGAGTCAATTTCACACATGGCCGTCCCAGTCAGCGATCGAGCAAGCGAGCTCACTGGCCCGAGAGAACGAACGAGCTTTTGTATAGGTAGTTTAATCCACTTAGCGTTATAGGGAGAAGCCCGCGTTTCTTTAGCGTATTCCGTACCGCACAGACATTACGTGTCGGACTATGAAGGCGGCATTGAATACGAATACACCGTGCCGATTCGAGACACTCGTGGGAAATAATGTAGTAGCAATGACTCGGTACGGGAACGGCGAGCGATAAAAAGGAGGCTATTAAAAAAGAATTTTTTAACATTTCTAATACGTGCGCGCGCGGATATACATATATATTTATTCCATGCATGAATACCGATCAGATCATTCGGGTCCAGTGTAATTTATAGGGAACCGGACTCGACCGATGACGCATGAATTTCCATAAAGCTGGGTTAATAGATTCCTATATAACTGTACAAGCAGAAAAACGAGTAATCAACGGAACGACAGAGGCAGCCAGACGGATTTAATCTGAAATCCGGACCGTTTTACCAAGCGCGCCAATACCTGGTAGCAAAAGCATACGGAAGAGGCCGTTTTCATTCCCTTCGATTCTTCCTCTTTAACTCACTTACCGCCACTCACTTTTTCCAGTCCCGCTTCTCCGGGACGAAGTTACGCGAGGGGTGGCTAAAACGCCCGGGCTTAATTCTTCCCAACGATCCGGATTAACTCTGGCAAGTTTGCCCGGCTCATACATCGGGACAGGGCCTTTACCAAATCCTAACCGCTCAATACGAATTTCCGGCCAGTGGCTAACTCGCCACGCTGCTCCGTACTCGAAAACTTGTTCGGGCACAAGAAACAGACGCGAGACAAACAGGTCGCGCACGACAAGAAATTATTTCCCGTTACCGAATCGAACTGGCAGTGCGTTCAGGAACCAAGTATCGTGACATACGGCTGGATAGCATTATGGTAATCTATAGATATATACAACGACTTGAAATCATTGAAAATGAATTCTGCTAGTGCATGGCTCGTGGGCTTGTCTGTCATAAAGTGACAGTGCGTGCTTAGCTTAGGGAGCACGATGAAAATTAAATGCGTGGCTCCGAGATGGTTCATTCAGGATCGAGAGGGGAGGGAGGCTACTGTGGGTAATGGCAGGTGAGGATACGAGGGTCACAAAGAAGATGAAAAAAGTGTAGATGGCCGTATTGAGAGTGATAGTGGAACGAAGAATGACCAGCGGGCATCGATACTGGTAGCTCGTGTCGGACGTGTATTGTCTTCGCGTTAGTGATGCACGTAACCGTGTAATTCGGCGTGTCGGACGTACGAGTGTAGGTGGCCCGGCCCGAGATATTGTCTGCAGCATCAAAATATTCAATTGTACCCGGGCCACGTGTACGCTTTCAATCTACGAAGTACGAATGGCTGCCGCTCGGCCGAGAACCATCAAAAGTAATTACATTATCGGATGGTCTTCGTGTGTCGGTCTACAGCGAGCATGCCTCTACAATTCCTCGTGTCGGACACGAGCGCGAAGGCACGCTGGGTGCAGTTTTGAGAATTAAATTCTTGCAGTGAGTGCACGCAAATTAGAAACATACCATAGAGCAGGACATATATATATATATATATATATATATATATATATATATATGCGCGATATGTATTTATATACATAAACAGACTGGGTTTAAAAAAAAAAAATAAAAGCGAGATTGGCGTGCGACGTCAGTCAGTAGGCGAATTTTAGTCGAAATTAATATTTCCGTAATAAAAGAAAAGAGGAAGAAAAATTTGTACACATATTTCGTTTGCTTTCAGCAAACGCGTAGTAGAGAAAAGAGAAATACCGTATGCCTTTGCGCGTTCGAACCTTTGTTACGCAAATTCAGTTCTTTTCTTGCCTTCCTCGTCCCCTTCGCTTACTTTAAAAATCGAAACCCACGTGTCGATATTCGCTCAGGCAAAGTTTCATTGTGCGAAACGCGAGGCTCTTTTCGAATCGTCGCGTAGAGAATTAAAAAATCGGAGCGTGACCATCCAGCAACGTTGAAGGCAGGAATATATTCAATTCCAGAAATTCCAATGGGTGCCTACGGGCGTATTCGGTACGAGGTGGGGAGCAGATAAGGGGGAAAAGAAAAAGGAAAGAAAAAAAAAAAATAAGACGGGAAAAATTTGCCTGCGAGTGCAAAGAGCGATTGAAAATGTTGGCACAGATTCAACACACTTCTTATTCAAGCTTCGTGCACATGCTAAACTGGTCTTATCGATAATATCGAAAGGCGTCCAACATATTCAGCCTCGGTGACTCCCAACGAAAAAAGGGCCTGGCGCACGCCAGTCCCCCCTATTAGCCATGGAAGACTCTTACGCCATTAACTGCATTCTACGACTTTTTCCATTCCCTTTCTTTCTACCTCCTTTATACGGCCGCTCGTACGATCCGCGACTGCAGGGATAACCCTTTCCCGCGTCACAGGCTCCCAGCGATAGTTGAGAACGCGGCATCCGGCACGTGCGCCATCATCCCTAACTCAGGGCCCCGTAAACTCTCGTTATTTTTCCAGGTCGTTAGAGAACCCTCGCGTACCGATTTCCGCCAATTTTTTTTTTTCCAACTACCAATAAGTACCCTAATGAAGTTTCTTATCCCGATAATTTCTACAGTACGACGACTCGTACGTTTCGATAACGATACAATAATTATAGCTAATTGATACCGAACCGATTACGGGATATGTATTAGATCCTTTCGTATAAAAAGATCCAAGTTTACATGGCACGTTGACTTGGCGTAACGACCACCCGCAATTATGCGGCATATTGCGCAATGATATACGCGAGCAGCACTGGTAACCACTCCGAGCATTGTATCTTATGAGATACAGACAGAGAACGTCGTTGGTCCAAGCTATACGATCTACATCGTCTCATCGGGAAAGAATTTTATTGCTTTTGTTCCGTATATCGTTTGGAGTGGGAGTGAGAGAGCAAGAGGGATGGATAGACAGGGTACTGGTTGAATGTGAGTCAGAGAGAGAAAGAGAGACGGATATGCTGTATAGATACAGAGACTTACAATCACGATTATCCATCAAGCCTTTCCACGGGGAAGAATCCAGCATCGAGCCGTTCCGATGCCACTTGAACCTGAACGGGATCTAAATGTGCCTCGTACATCAGAAACTGAAGTATTCCGCGTATATAGCAGTAATTTTACGTTCATCATTTGATATAATGGTTACATCGTTTTCCTCTACGATACCTTAGTCCAAACCCGCAGCCACGGGCATTCGTCGATGGCAGCTACAGAAATCATATTGCATACGTTTGGGGTCCCGAAACTATTGGTCATCGTGGTCGATGCTTGCTGGTGGTTTTTATGACTTTTTTTTTATTTCTTTATTTTTACCAAGATATACCATTAAGGGTTATTGCATAGGCTCTTATCTGCGGTGAAAGAGATTTTTGTCTTATCTGGATACCTGGTGCGGGTTTGTTTGCGCTTCTGGTCGAAAGGGTACGTCGTGGGAAAAATGAGTGGAGAAAAAGGCGGGTGATATATAAAAAGGGAAGAGGCGGTCCTTGCTTCATGGAATCATTCAGTGGGTGCAGTTGGCATGGGCTCATGTGATACGACATAAAGAAATTCCACGTGGAGTCGTAAAGGTCGCACCTTGCAACAGATAATAGGGTAATAAAAGTTCGGAATGCTTTGTCGAACTTTGGTTTATATTGTATCCTGTGGGGATATTTTTTAAGGGTGTAGTATAGGGTGTCTATTATCAATGTGAACACGTGTGAATGTCTCAATTAGGGTTTTTAGGTAATGTTAATTTATCGTGTGAAAAATTCCGACAAATTTTATCAAAAGGGCGTACAGTTCTATTCAGTCGGACAGATTGGGATGAAAATTCACGGTCGTTAATTGCTCGTTACACGGTATTTTATATATTAAACGGTTGAGCAATTCGTGGACCGTAAATCATGTTTCAATTTAATAGGAATCGTCCGATGCTCGACTTTCACGCAGGGCCACGCTTGTGTGAGCCATAGAGTCAGTTTCACGGATCATAAATATTCTCGTGACATAGTAGAACTTTCCTTGCAGCCGAGTAAGAAGTTTAACTCTTTCAATGAAGTTGCTTCTGGGCTTGGAAAGTGCTTAGGATCTGTAATGCTCTATTATCCTCGGTAACAGGGTTACCTATTATCAGGCTAAGCATACAGCAATACTTTGAATGTCTGAAAGTACGTGAATGTCCTGAAAGTACGATTTGAACACCCTATACAAATATTATACCCAGCTCAAACATTTTCAAGTATATTTTTATTGTTTTTTTTTCCATTATATATATATATATATATATATATATATATGTATATACTGATATAATAACCAACCATATATAACATTGCAAAGCCTCGTCAGTCCGTGCAAACAAATAATTTCACGTGACATATCAAAACGTTATTGACTCACTAGCTATATTACCAGACCGGATGGATGCCTCTTTTGTTCAGTACCATCGTATTCCTCACGAGAGAACTTTTCAGCGAGTGACTGCCATCCAGAAGGCAGAGAGTAGTTTCAATTCCAAAAGATTCCCTGACACGAAAGGACTGCGGAACCAGGATAGAAATAGTTAAGGATGTATAAAGCAGTTTACATTGAAAATAACGAGGTACAGTACCGTTACCGTGGGAGACATTCAAAGGTTCCTGTCTCGTGCCTGTTTAATTAGCAAACGTTAATCAGAGACGAAAGAGCCAAGAAGGACGAGGCAGAAGGAAACGGTGGAGGATCACAAAGGATCGTATTGCTGAATGTCTTGTTTGGTCTGTTGTTACAGGTGCCCTCTCGCAATCCCAATTTCCGGTCTTTACGATATACGCCCAAAAGAGTTGCCTGGGAGTGAAACCCTGCGAGCGGGCCTGGTGCATCGACAGGGTGCAAGGACATCGACTTCAGGGTCACACCAAGAGGATGGTCAGCGCGTCATCCCGTCAACACTGCTTGGAGCTTTGCTTAGGGGAACGTGAATTTCTTTGCCGGTGAGTTTGGCACTTTATTTTTTTTCATAATTTTTCTTTCGATTTTACGACTCCTCACGGGTCGCGTGTCACGTGCTATGGCATTTCTTACGAGGACTCGTACGACGACTAGATGAGACTTTCCTCTCGTATGTCGCGGGATGCTGGAATGCATGCTAACATGCTGTTCCCAGTTATTGGATTCGAGGTGTACGGAAAACTCGTCTACCGGTACTCAGTCGTCTTGGGCAAAGTTAACTTCAGTCGTGTGTTAATTTGCTATTTATGTTGTTAGTAGTTACGTATAGGTAAGGAAAGGCACGAAAATGGGAATTGAAAAGAAGCAAATGGAGACGGCGCGTGCTCAGTCGGCAAGAATTTACTTCTTTGTGGTGTTTCCAGCGAAACGAGGGGCAGTTCGGCAAAAAGGGGGTTGCGAGATATTTTTTAAGGGACGAATGCTTGAATTTTTATTGGTATCGAGAATGGTTTTTTTTTTTTTTTTTTTTTTAAAAATGTTCATCGTTCCTAACTTACCCTCTTACGCTTCTACGCAAAACTTATTTTATTGGACACTCGGTGTAACCGTGCGTAACTGTACGCGATTATGCGTATCAGGATGTGCTTTACGAGCGCTTGTAATATAGTTTTTTTTTTTTTTTTTTTTTTTTCAAAAATGTTCATCGTTCCTAACTTACCCTCTTACGCTTCTACGCAAAACTTATTTTATTGGACACTCGGTGTAACCGTGCGTAACTGTACGCGATTATGCGTATCAGGATGTGCTTTACGAGCGCTTGTAATATAGTTCCGTGTCATATGGGGTTTATGCGTTTACCTTAGCAATTCCAGGCCTAATGAGTAGGTCGTGTCTTTTCGTATGTAACTCGCGATGCGTGTATGCGTTATGCTCCTTTTTTTTTTTCTGAACGAGATAAAGAATAACGATAGGAGCGGTTACTTTTCTCTAATTATATTAAAGGCTAATTGGTCTGCTTTATAAGATTCGTTAGAGCGTCTCGTCGTGGATTATTTCAGTCACCGCGGTCCCACGCTCGACACGGTAATTCATAGCAATTTAACGCAGCATCCAAATGATAAAGTTCATCTACAACACGGTCCGCGAGGATTAGCTTAATTCTTCAAAAAGTCTCGCGTATCTTTACCAGTTTGACAATTCGAAAATATATTTGACCAAGATTTCGCACGAATCTCACAAGATCCTTAGAATTGCAAAATTATACAAAAGTCCTTATCAATTCGTGTTATCGATAGCGGTATACTAATCGCGTACTTTTGCACTAATGAAATCTACGTCATTCGGTCATGAACTTTGAAATCGCGACGCGTACTGCTACACGTACATGTCCTATAGCAAATCTGAGATGAAGTAGTATATATTTGCAATGCTACAGTCCGTTTCAGTACGAAGGCTACGCGAGCGGTAACAACAAAATCGCTCGTCAATCTACGTAGAATATATCCAGAGGTACAAATACCATTTTACGAGTAGGTATTAGCCAGCTGCAACCTTCGTTCCGTAATTTCGTAATCTCGCGTTCCGTGTTCCTGTTTGTATTCCGAGAGGCAGGGAAATCTCGCGAGCGTGCGAGTACCAGCCGCGCCGGTCCAAAGTGAAAGGTCTTTACCGACTGCGCTCTTATAATGACCCTTGCATAGCCGACTTTGACCCGAGGAGGTTAAGAGGTTGACTGCAAGCGGAAAAGGCATTAAAAGTAGCCTGGTCTCGAATCTTCTTACGTATTCCGGCGGTTGCTTCGTGGCCAAGTCAGGACGGTTCAAGTTCAGGAAACGGAAGAGATCCCGGGTGAAGGAAAAAGAAGAAGAAAAAAAAAACCCTTGAAGACTCCGCTGCATGACATTCGCCTCTGTCACGGTGGTTCCCGGCGCAGGGAAAGGTCGGACGGAGTCACGAAATTCACGTGAGGAAATAATCACGGGGGGACGTTACGTAACAATGCGTGCGTAAGAGAGTCAAGCTGGCTGCGTGTCTCCGTGAACGGTAGCTACGTGAGAGAAAGAGAGAGGGTTGCGCAGGGACTTACGGGGGCCTACAGCCAAGAGAAGATCACATTAACATTCTATGGGAACGGCATTTCTTATATGCAATCTGCTTGACAAGACCGACTCCGTAGGACTTCACCGAGGCAGCTCTACGTTAACTGTTTCTTCCCCTGGCAACAGGGCATGCCGCACACTTCCAGAACTGCCTGTTTCTTTTTCTACCTGGTCCCCCTGCCTTTTCTTTTCATCCACCTTGTTTCTACCTCCGCTCCCTCGCCACGTTCTTTTGTGCTCCCCATCTCCGTCTCGTTCGTTTTTTCGTTCACCCATGAAATTAGTTCGGTACTCCTCGGGGCCGTAGAAGGCAAAGAAAATTTTAAGGGTGAAAATACCTCAGCAAGGAATGCTCTTTAGTGGCAGGCACAATTGTGGTTATTAAGTATTTATAGTGTCGACGATAAGTTGGCTTATCTTGAGGTTATTCGATTCTACGTTTCGAATTTGACGTGGACCTAGTTTGCGCTCCGGAAATAAAACTTCAGCTGGCAGTTCGGTAAGGGGAAACTGGTTCGGGTTCGATGCTCCCTCTCTAGGAAGGATGATTTGTTGTTGCGAGTAAATGGAAAGCATTCTGCGATCCCTGGGTCCGGCTGAGCTCGCTCCGGGGCTGACGAGCTTTGCGATTCGATCGTACCACGTGCTGCTCGATCAGAAGAAGAAAGTCGATGCCCGATGAAGCTGGAACGTTCGGGCTTCCGGCCTGTGAGACGCACCGTAGGATATCGGTTATTATTCCCCTTGCATCTTGCCGTGCGGCAATCCCTTCTCTCCTCGTTAATGAGTTTATTGTGTAAGAGTCACGCTAAAGTTATATGCCTCAATCAATTACAATAATGTAATATAATCATACAAGGTCCCGCGGCGCTGAGCAATATAACGAGGTTGCTCTAATGAGAGGTTAGAACAAGGGATGGGTATACAGTAATGTGTACTCGGATACGTATATAATAGGTATATATACGTATTATTTGAAATACCGGGAAACAAATTGTTATTGGATCTAATTCATCCCCATGTATTTTACACAGGTGTTCATGCGAGTAACGCGTTAATATGTAACGTGATACGTCAATCAGGGATGAAAGAGCGTTGTGTAGCTGAGAATTAAATTGTTTTAAAGTTAAAAATACAGTGATTCCCTTTCGATCTGGGTATGACGTATGTACGAACGACGGATACAAATTATATGCACCCTTCGATATGAGAACGGGCGGGGTCGTGGATATACTCGAAAATTCACAGTACATTAATCGAGCGATGGACCTTTATCTGGAAAGCGTCACGGGCGAGAATAAACTCTCGGGAATTCGTTCGGGCGCCAAGTTTGGCAGGATGAAGGGAAAAACAAATGTTGGTAGAATAGATGCTCGTAGGCGATACTCTCTTTCTATATATATATATATATAGAGAGAGAGAGAGAGGTTCGAGAGAGGCTGCAAAACATAGGGGTGGTCAAGTGGATAGTAGAGGAAGGGAAAGAAGAATAGGGAAAAAAAAAAGGTAAGACCGGAAACAGGGTGCCTTTTCATCCCCTTCGAGTAGCCCTAGTCCAGTGGCCGAGAGTAGATGCCCGAAGAAAATGGGCTATTTTTCTCGCGCCTTTTCTCCACTTACCATTAGGGTACACTGCCCGTAGCAATAGCACATCCAATTATAAGTGTGAAATTCCTTGTCAGTGTCTACTCCATCCCACCCTCTGTCCACCCACCTGAAAACGCTCCCTTGAACGGCTGCCAACTGCAGGATACCCTGCTGGCGAAATGACTCCGACATACCGCGAAAGCCAAATCTCGACTGCTGGAAAATTCTTGGGATTCTTGCAAAAGGGTAGAATTGCCCGTGCATATATGTACAAATACGCGTATATACAAATACCCATTCCTGTGACGTTTTGATGCCATCGAACATAAATGATATTTGTGTTTTGAAACAGGCACAGAATTCGCCTCTGGCAGGAAAAAGATCGCGTAAAATATCACCGAGAAATGATGTAATCCAGTAGCCAAAGCCAAGTGGTAGCCGCGTCCCGTGAAATAAACGATCGTCGCACGTTAACCGTACGTTTTATTTATTTTTTTTTCTTCTGACATGAATTATTCAAACCGTGCGGGGCCCGTCTTCATCGAGTATTCAATCGTGGGCCGGTGGGTTCACACGTTATATTTTTAGACCTGAGTAAAACGAACGGTTCAATAATCTCGATGTCATTCGACCAGTATACAGGATTCGCTAATGTCTATAGACCATTGGACCGGTTACCGGGACAGTTATGATGATCCGTTATCCCGGTGGAAGCAGGGCGCGCGACTCTACACAGTGTATTGGCAGTATTGAAAGCTCCCTGTCGGATATGGCCCGTTGAAACGATGCGCATCCGGCGAAGCGAGCTGTCAGGTTTTGTAGCACGAAGCTGCATCTGCAGCAGCGCAAAGTCATAAAATGCAACTGCATCGTCGCGTGTACGGAGCAATTATCGTTGGCGAGAGGAACCTTGGACGGTTCGGTACATGGCGCTGATCCCAGTCGTTGATGCTGGTCGTCAGCGGCGGAGTTGGCTCTGCTGGTCCATGGATTTTCGGTACTCGCGGTACAAGATGCAGCGAGACTTTACATAGGATTCTCGCAGCATCCAGGGGATCCGTAGTTTTTGAAATAGGGGAAACAGGGGGGATGCTCTGAAATAAAAGATGGCGCCCGGAGGGGGAGGCTAGCCATACCTCCTATCTCTTAAGTTATCTCCAGCATCCTTTTCTCCATCTTTATCTTCTGGTTCGTCATCTTCGCGAATAATTCTCTCTCTCTCTCTCTCTCTCTCCTCCGGCGTGGGCGGCTCGACGCAAAAATGTTTTAACGCCGCCAAGCACAGAGCAATCAATCACCCGGCAAAGTTGCTTAATCCCTGCAATAACTTCTGCACCACTGGGATATATCGTGAACTGACTTTGCGATGCGCCAGGAACGGAGCCACCAGGGAACATTAACCCGCTCGAGGTTTCCCATACTGGTACGTACAGCGAGGATCTTCAGTGATCTTCGTACGTGAGCGCACCTGCAGATCTGCCAATACGCCTAATTAAATCCATTCCCGTGAACACTCCGGCCATTTGCGCAATCATCTCGGCTCTTGTGGCTCTCTCTCTCTCTCTCTCTCTCTGTAGATACGCTCTACTGGCGGATACGTTGTCTCTTCTTCTCCCATACGTAAGCAGCATCCTGCCTCCCGTGATTCTTCTCTCGCTTCGATCCGACTTGGCGAAACCGCCTCCCTCACTTTGCTATTACCGTGGAAACCGCCAATAACATTTTTCCAAAGCGATACCGATACGGCAGTGCGCCTCTACGCAGCCATACAGATACATATAGTACACATGTACCTATCTGTTTGCAAATACTGATCGACGCGAAGAAAGCATCACGCTGTATATATGTATACACGTTGTATATGCTAAATAGGTTTCCTGTTGCGTAACGCGCACGCTTTCGTAACGGTCTCGGTACTTTATAATCCTGTATTATTTATCCTGGGGTCAAATTGCCATCAAGGGCTTAACAATCAATCGAAGGTCGATCCACGTGCGTAATTTATTCCTACAATTAATCCGCGTGATACCGCGAGATCGTTTGCCGCTTCCTTCGCGGCTACGGTGCTACGGTAGGAATTACAGGGTGGCACGAGGGGTACACAGGAAGTAAGGGTGAAACAACCCTCGTAGCAGAATCGCCCTTCTCCGTTTCCGGAATAACCCAGTCTCGCTACCGAGACAATAGCTTTCATTTTTGGAGTTTTCGGATTTACGTGGCGGGAGGGGGATTGTTTCGAGTACTGGCCACGTGATCCAATATCTGAGCAGGCTCTTCGGATGCAAGAGTCCATACATACAGCTACCCTAAAGCTTTCCACTTTGGAAATATTTAACCTTTGTATTTGCATGCCTGAAAATCATCGAGGAGTCAATAGAATATTTGTGACCCAGTTTAATTCGGTATAATCAGTAGCATGGATAATAGCTCGATTCGCGTAATGACGTTTGCGGGAATTAGCACGCGAGAAACATATGAGAGAACAAATATTCGAGTGTAAGACGGAAATCTAGTAGCGGGAGTTTACGGGCTTGATGGTGAGAGGCTGTTATTCGAGTGCATTGTGCGCCATCTACAGCGGGTAATGCACGCAGTATATACAGGTTCGGTACTAAGGGCAGAGCGCAGGGTGCGAATACGTGAAAGCGGACGCGGTACAGGGGGTGGATTTCTCTGGAATGGCTGCTAACTGTAATCCGGCTTTATGTTGCGAGTTACGGAGTACGCGCAATCAAATTCACAAGATTTCACTGTACCAAGGGTTCCTTTCATTAGGTGCATATGGCTTTTACCATATATAATATATTATATAGTATTTCGTGTAAGAAAGCAGCGAACGGGTATTTATAATACGTAGTGAAATATCGAATGGCATTTTCTGCAATTATTTTTTTTAACCCCTCAAATGACTTGAGATTCAATATGAAAAATTCTTCTTGGTATTAATCAATCAATTCCTGATCGGTTATTGACTCTCGTCCCGGAGATTTTGAAATATCGGCCAATTAATATGCGCGGATCTTTATCCCGAGGAATGAATACAGGCGTCTTAATGCTGGGGAGGATATTGGATATTCAGAAAAAAAAAAAAAAAGAAGAGAATTGACTTACTTGAGGGTGCCACCCTTCGGTTCGATCATAATATTCGGAGTATAATGAACCGTTCGAATATCCCCGACGAGGAAGTTCATGGGGATTAAAACGGGGAGTCATAGATATATATTTGGATAAATTTCCTAAGGGCCAAAATTTCATATTGACAAACTCACACAGAATCCATTCTGCTCACGACGCTTAGGTCTGTCTGATCCCATGTATCGGGAAACAAGGTGCCATTGGATGGCGCTTGATCGGAGTTGGCTGATAGCTAACGTGACAAGCCCAAAGGGTACATGACCATCTAACGGGTGAATCTATTGGCTTGTGCAAGGAGACCTTGGCAGAGTTGGTCAGGACTGGCTTCAGCTGATAGCTAACACAGTCTCCTTGAACGATGGTATATTATTCCATGATCTCATGAGAGCCGACCCATAGGAGTCAGACGATAGACTCAAAAATACAGATCCATCCAACCGAGAGGATAAACGATGATTTCCTTCCAACTGATTAAGGATGAACATAAGCAATATGACGAGAAGTACGTGAAGTACATATATATATGTATGTACACACGTGCACTTATATATATATAGATATACTAGATATATATTTATATATAGATTGCATTTTCGTGGGGGGTGGGATGGAGGGGGAATTTTTTTCAGTTGTCGCTATTAAGCATGCGAACAGAAATTAAAAAAATAATAACACGGGCAACTGACGTGCAATCGAAAAACATTCAATGTCTGTCACATAAGATTTTTGAAATCGTGCACCGTTTCACCGCAAACGCGCATCTTAGCAGATACACTCTGTATATATATATACATTCCCTGTATACTTGAGAATCATTAATTTTTCTCCTAACGAAGATTCCATCGCAGTATGGAAATAAGTGAAAAAATTGAATGGACATGTATAACATGCAGCTATCGGGGTAAATCGTTAAAGGACATCCTCCGGAGATCTGGTACCAGGACGAACGTTAATTCAAGGTGATGCGAATAGCTGCCAAGTATGCTAAGAGCGATTGGATACGACAGGATTCATTGTTTACCACGTTATATGCATCTGACGTTCTCGGAGTATCTTCTTCGTAAGACCGGTCCACCCTGAATGTCGCTTTCCAAGAGTAGGTTCGATCGACCTTGTATGAGTAACAAGAATTAATATCCTCGTCGTCCTGGCGTGTTCACTTTTGCCGGCGACATCGCGTACAATAAATACCTCCTTGCCGTAGTAACGACACTAAAGGAAATTTGTAATGAAACATACAGGACATAATAGTGGATGGTGGCGAAGCCCGAGAGAAGCCACTGAAGCGATTTATCACGAACCCGATGTGATCGGGCTCGCCTCTAGCGCTGGACGTTAATAACGCTGCACGGATCACGAGTTCTACCCACCTCCGGCGCATACCTAATAAAGCAGCGCCAGCGTCAGCCTTAGATTCGCTCTTTGAGAAAAGGCATCGGGCAACAAAAAGGAATCAGACTGAAGCCTTTGAGAAGCGAAGGTCATGTCCGAACGGTTTGAGATACCGTACAAAAAGGCCCATCCTTTGATACAGGCCTCGGTGCTCGATCGCACGACCGCGAGGAATGACGTCTCTACCCTGATCGATGCGGGAATTACGACTTTTCGAAACGAGAATAAAAATTCGCGTGTCGTCGAACCTGTTAATCTACGTAGTTCCCTCGATTCCCTAGGATATGACGTATAGTTGAGGTATAGGAGAAAATCGATAAATTTAAACGTTCGAGTGACTTCGGGAGCCAAGTGGCAAAGTGACAGGGTTAATCCCAGTTTTGGCACCGACCGGCCGAACGCTCCCGAGAAGCAAACAGCGCGGGCGCCCCGAGAGTTGTTTCGAAGGGGCGCGAGACCGAGAGATGGTCCAGATGAGACTGCGAGGATGTTCGACGGAAGTGAAGGAGGCAACGGAGGAGCTAGGAGAGCACGGGATTGTACCGTTTTACGGGAATACAGCTAGTAGAGCCAGTAACACCGGAGAGATAGTGAGTACTGGCAGCTCGTTTGCGGACTGGGATATAGGTAGTCTCGAGTACGAAGGATGAAAGGTAAAGCAGCAACGTGCAACCTGAGAGCGAAGCTGAAGTCGATGCTACGGTGGTGGGTATGTGTAACAATACAGTGATTGCTGTTGTACTGCCGGGTTCGACGCTCCTGCTTTTCTTCGATCTTCGTTCCTGGGCTCTATGAGCAACGCGATCACCGTTTCATTTAAAAGTGCAAAAACAAGCGCGGTTTTGTTCGGCGAGAAAGAATGGACGAAGCGATAGACGAGGGTAGCACGAGAGAGACCATGGGAAAGAGAGAGAGAGAGAGAGGCGATAGAGAGGATAATCCAACCCAACCACTATCGAGCCAGAGGCTCTCTTGAACGAGTTGGCAAACTGCTCTGCAGTTCTCCGCTCCGTACGCTGGTCCAGCCGTCGTGCTCTGACCTCTTCTGCCCAATGCTATAACTACTCGATAAGAGTTCAGCACTGCGTTTCCTACCTCCTGTAACTTTTATGACCACGAAGCCTCGAATTTCAACGCTCGATCCGCGCCTCCTGGTATCCCTTTTGCGAATCGCGCTACCAGAATTTCTTTCCATGGTTAAGTATACACGCTGGATGTACCTGGCGCTTGTGTACAGTGCCTCTTATCTATAGACACAGGGCTTTGCAATTACTGTGTGAAAGTCGGCTGCGCGTCTCACCAAATTTCCCAAAGTTAGTTTCATGCGCGAACACTAGATTTCCGACAATTTTAATTCGTAACTTTCCGTCACGAGCGATAGGGGCGCTCTCCTCTTTCCATGAGTCCTTTAGCAAATTTAAGTTTAATGGATTTTCTTCAAGAGCGACTCCGTTACGTTTTTCACGATCACGAGGAACCACTTACGTTACTGGGGAAACATAGTGGATATAGAATACGTAAATTATTAACGCAATACTTTTTTTTTCTGATAATATACATCGTTCCTGGATATTTTTTATGATTTGTTCTTGTACCGTGACAGTGATATTATTCGCAGAAATTTTGGTTATGCTCATTAGCGAATTATCGTACGATCATTAGCGAAAAATGCGCAAGAAAAATATGTATTGTCTATTCGGTATAACGACTTATGAACGCGAAACATTTTTATTGAATATATTATTTCATATAGTTGTACCGCTTTTTTCGTCGCGATGGCTCTTTGACGAATGCTACGAAAAAAAAAAAAAAAAATTAAGAACTATGAAATTACGTGCTAATCCCGCGCGCAGATGTTTCGAGCGCTTGCGACTCTCTCGAGAAACGATAGTCTCGTCTTTGCGTAACAAGTGCCGCCCTGCAGCTTTTCTCATGCAAAGCCGACAGATGCGATGACATTTTGAGCTTACGTGCTAACGTATGACGTCTACGTACCATAATGTTCGCGTCAGTCTCAGAATTTTCCTGTATGTCTCCTGACTTACCTGAAACAAGAAAAAGAGAAGAAAAATTTTAGCACATTGTCAAACAGACAAACACGAACATGTTACGCGTGCAAGAAAGCTGCCTCTGAGAGGGTTGTGAATAAATTTCATTTGAATATTTAACAAATAAATAAATAAAATATAAAGCAATATATATATATATATATATGTAATAACGGTATCTCAGGTACCCATACTTAATTGCACCGAAATACCTAATCTGTTCAGGAGGGTAGGCCGCTTATTAACGATAATTTAAGAGCTCACTCCAAGATACCATATTTCGCTGTCAATAATGATATATAGGGAGGCGAGTGACGTGACAGCGGCATAATTATGTTCCGAGTACCTGGATCCTTTTGATCCTTTAACTGTAGCCGCCAAATAGCAAGGAAGACACACGTCGTTGCATGCATTCTTAATAAAGAACATTATACCCCGAGATATTTAATCATTGGCTATTACACCTAGACTCAGGTAAGAGAACTTTAAGAAATCTACAATACAGCATTCATCGGGAGAATATAATATAATAAAAATAAATCAAACAATACTATATGTATATCAAAGTTTCATTGTGTCTTAAAGTATTGCTTTAACTATTTCACAACTATACAGTCAAACGCAAAATTAATTTCACAGTGATTTCAATGAACTTCGTACAATTCTTAATTCCTCATTATTAAATATCCTAAATTTATCATATCATTCGCCATTGTTATCCATTTCACAGTAACGTTCTCCATAGGACTCGAATGGAATACCAATTTAAATTCAACGGTGAATCGAAAGAGATGAAAGGTGTACAATGCATTCAAAAAATTTTCCCTTTCACTCAAGATAAGCACCGACGTCAGCACAGAGCGAAATTTTGAGCTTTCCGCAGTAAAACACCGAGTGAAATACCTTTTGTGCCAAATCAACTAGTGTTAAATACAGAGAGGTGCTTTGCTAGGAAACAAAAAAAAAGTATAGACTTTCAAGGGAGTCAAATGCCCCTGTATATATGTATACGTATATACATTGGTACGATAAAAAAAAAACTCTCTACTTTTACCACATCTACTTTCACTGGTCTTCCTTTCTCCTCTTACTTCGCGTGCTTTCGTTTATCCATCACTCTCGGAGCCAGACGCAACCCACCCCCCTACTACAACCCCCTCCCCCCCACGCCACATGCCATCTGTTTCCATACAGTCCTTGCGAAAATGCGAGATTTTCCTGCGAAACGAATCTTTGACATTACACACTGTACGTAAGGTAGAGCATAGCGTCGCGACGCTCGTTTCTCTGTGCATATATGGGATCAGCAAGTAGTTTGAATTTTGCTCGCGCTAACCTATCTTACGGTATATGGTATATTCACTAGGAAAGAAATTCGCTCGATTTCACCTGAATCAGCGAATTCTTTTTACTTGAGGTATATACGTGTATGCACATAGGTGATCGCATTTTATTTATCCCGCAAGAGTACGCGTGCCCGTATGTGTATATTACGTGTATGTAAAGCAAGGAAGGATTCCCACGGTCACTCGTAAGGCACCCTGGCATTTCTTAAAGGGAGAGGCGCCGCGACGGGGGGTGTTCGTTACGGCAGTAAATATGACTGCGATCCACATGCACCTACATCCCTATATTCTATGTGCATTGGGTATACCCCATTGCCAGGAGCACTATCAAGATTGCCAGACATCGCGAAGCTTATAGATGCCGGTTTGCTACTTTCTGATAAGTTTGCGCATATTATAACACGGAATTCATAACGTATACCAAGCGCCTTGCTGCTGAAAGACCGGAAGACGCATGCTGTTCGCCGTAAATGCACTGTTGGGTATCGGCTGATTCAAAAGTCCCCACGATAGCACTTTAACCTGGTCGTCTATCTAATCGAACCTTGTGACCCCTGATTACAGGGAAGTAACTTTTTAATTATGAAAATTTCATAGACGTATGGTAAAAAATAATTTTTTTTTTTTTATCAATAAGATATAGGAAATGAAAAATATTTAGGTACGTTTGCACCCTTGGTAGTCCGTTTGAAATTGTAATCTGGACCAAGTAGACTGGTTCCGGTCTTCGATCCCTTCCTACGGAATCGCATTCTGGACAACCTTCTTCGGGAGTCCTTGGACGTTTCCTAGAGGATATCGGATATTTGGATTGATGATGCTTCACCCGGAAAGCGATGTGACGTCAGTAGTTGGATACGTCGAAGAGATCGAGATTACCTATAGCCGATAGCGAAGATAGGAAGAGTCTCTTCGAATGGATCGAGAAGATCGCTGAAAGATTTCGCAATTTTATAAAAGACCGTAACGATCGCGCGCGACAGGAAAATTTGGGAGGGTGAAGAAAAAATTTGAAAAATTTTCAAAAATATACCTCACAATTTCTACATTCTACATTCTCATATCTACATTCTTATATATTCCAAAACTATCGGGTACGTCACAGAAAATGAATTCGATACTATACATAAAGTTTCATACGTCCAGCCAGATATTCAGACACGTTTCTCATCCATTTTCCAATCGAACGAGCCGCGTTTCTCTCGCGGCCCTGTTTTTCGCCGGCAAAACCATCGGGACAGGCCGAGAGACCATATCTTCAGATATTTTTCTCGTGTCTACCGAGCCGTCCGCGAGAGAGAGAGAAAAAAGGAGCAATCAGTCGGGAAGATCGAAAGAACAGCAAACGAGAGAAAACACGCATCGAATCTCTTGACGAAATCTGAAACGCGCAGTCACCGCATTGAAATCCGGAATGGCGGATCAACGTCGCATTGTAACGTCGACGTCGGCATCAGCGTATCCAATATTTATTTCGCATTGTAAGCCGCAACGTGGGGTACGGTTTTTCCGGAAAAGATTTACTATAGTGAGAGTCCTGAACGAAAGAATGCATCCGTGTAATATACTATACATATATATATATATATAACATACATATATATATATATATATACCGTCAAAGGGCCCGCGCGCACGGCAGCCTCCCTATATGCAAATTCCACTCACTAAAATAACCGTCGGAATAATACATAGATTGGGGGACGAGTTAGCGCGCATTGCGAGAAATGGACAATATATCGTTGGTCAGCCATTACGGAGAACCATTAGATAGTCGACACGTCGAGATAACGAGCATTAGCCACACACAACAGCCACGTTAGGTACGGAGGCACAGCGGGCGGCGATCCATAGGCCGGCGTATCACAGAGAGGAGCAGTATACCTACTACTCCACCTCGCAACCTCCCAACCAACGTAACATCAACTTCCACCTCTACCTACGTACCCTATTGCTTTCTCTCTTCCACTCTCCTGCCTCTCTCCTTCAGTCTATGACTTCCAACGACTCTCACTCCATTTACTTCGTGCTTCCAATGTACCATTCCATATTCACTCTCGACGTGCATGCGTTTCCTATGCCTCTCATATTCGAGAGTGCCACGAGGTATAGACTCTCGGTATGCGAGAACATCACTAGCCAACGGTGTTTTACTACGTGACAAACGTCACGCATTCTGGTCGATCGGCCGTTTCCGTGTTTGCTTGTACCAGGGGACTGGGTATACAATGTTTCAGTGGGAAATGTCTTGTAAGACATTTATAATATGAAAATCATATTTACATTTTTGAAAATGAAAAAAAAAAAAAAAACAGTTTATGAGTCAACATGGAGGCGCTGAAAGTACGAAGAATGGATATTGGGGAAAATATTTTTTAAAAAATTATATCGACCCACTGGTATACGTGGAAACAATGAGAAAGTTGAGAACATATTTTTTTTGTTCACGTTTTGCGGTGAATTTCTAATCTTTTATAAATGAGATCTAACAGTGGGTATCTATAGGTATATATATGATATAGCGCGATGTGATTGTTAGTCTAACGATAATATCGTGGCGGGGGGTGAATGCGCGTCGTCGGGGATGATTGCGTCGTAATCATATCTACGGGGCTTGTCTCTTTTTTCCCTTCAGGGTAGTTTCAACCCCCTGTACTGAAATTCTTATGTCGAACTGAGAACTAGCACTACCTCGCATCTGTATAGCTATATCTCATGTATATATACATGTACGGGGCTGCCGAAGGGATGAGAACAACGCGACCACAAGCGTTTCGCAATGTAAATCGAGGGCCGTTCGTTTGACTAAATAGTCAGCAGGGAACGTACGATGCGTACGTACATATATACACATCAGCGTTGCTACTAAGCTTACACCAGGGAGTTGGAAATATCCTTACTGTTCCTTTTTCCTTTTGTATAGGTTCCTTTAACGGGTGCCTTTTTTTACAGAATGTTTCCGCGTAGGGTCAACCTATGGAAAATATTTGTATACGGCGAGGAGTATTTTTATGGAAGAAACATTTCTCTTCGGTTTACATATATATTGAATGAACGACAATGTTTTATAGAAATATTACGGACGAGAATAACACGGCTGTCGAACGAAGGTGGCGAGAGGGAGCGCTTTAAAGGTGAGCAGGTTATAACGATCCACCTGGTCGGACTATTGTCGAGGGTAAAGGTGGTGACGATTAAGTCGTTGGCCTGTTCGAAAGTCATTACTCATAGGTCGGCCGTAAGTCAGAAAATCGTTAGTCAAGTAGGTGCGAAGTAGGCGGACAGGAAGTTTGTATCTGTCGCCCGTTGCGGACGGCGTACCTCCAGGGCTAATAAATTCATAGGGTCTGATCGTACGGACGCGAGGAAGAAATTCCTATGGATAGAGGAAGAGAGAGAGAGAGAGATGGCAAAGGCTATGTGACGAGTACACGTTAAAGATAGACACGTTGCACGAACCATATATATATATATCAGAGTCAAAGCAAGAAAGTGTATACATATGTATATTTCTGACACAGCACATTCGAGTGTATAACGAGTACTCGATGCTGATGAATAATAATAACAGAAGAATAAAATAATTATAAAATTTTTATTTATTTTCATAACTCCGCTATGTAAAATGGCTACCACGGCGACACGTTGTCTCTTCAGAATTTTGGGAATCCATATAAGAAACCAGTGCTATATCGCCCGACATGGTTCCCGTAACAATGCCACGTGGCGTATCTGGCGGAATGTACCTTAGCGGGATGATTGTGTGTGATCTTTTCCGGAAAGATTAAAGTTTCTTTTGTGTCCAAAAGGAAGAGGATGGATCGGTATTTTTAAGGATAAAAAATATGAAACGATGTTTCTCTAATAGAAGGGGAAGGGGGAAGGGGGGATAACGCATGGACGCACGTGTCTTCGCGAATGCCCCCCCCCCCTCCTCGAACCCCTCCATCCCGTAATCGTCACGACTCATCTACCACGGAATGTGGAAAGCATTCACGCAGCATCCCTCTCGCATCACTAGACTGCACGTCCAGAGAGGAGAATGTGAACCAGCCAGCGTTTGTTTAACTAAACAGTGCTGGACCCAAGTAAATCATTCAAGGAGGATAGGAGAATGGTTAAGGGTCCCGTGCCGCCTCCTAATGCATGGATTTACCTGCTGCCTCTATCATGCCATGCATAATACCATCGTGCGTGATACCAACTCCGTTTTCTCGTTTCGATTTACATAATTTGCTGCGAGCTGGACTAAGAAGGGGTTAAAAAAAGAGGGAGCGCGCCAGCATCGCATCCCATTGCACAACAGTCAGGAAGGACGCAGTCAGGACGCCGATGCATGCCTAAACCGGGGCATTTGCTTTTGATTTGCTTCTACCCCGAAGTTTTTCTTTTTCTTTTCTTTTCTTTCTTCTTCTCTTGCTCTCAGAACCAAGAGAGCACCACTTGGACATATGTAGGCAACGTCGTTACAGCGATAGCGTGCGTGCGACTTCGTGTGTATATATTTATATATGTATATATATATATATATATCACACTCAAAGGTTTACCTCTGTACAAATCCTACCATTAAAATATATACTGCTACTCGGAGTACCATTCTTGCACGATGCCTTTGCGATCGCTGACGATTCGTTTAAATGGGTGGAAGGAAGATATCGAAGAGAGGAAAAGGGAGAGAGAGTGTGAGAGAGAGAGAGAGAGAGAGAGAGAGAGAGAGAGAGAGAGAGAGAGAGAGAGATACACAAGAAGAAAATAGTTATAGGACAGGATTTTATTGCTCTCCATTTACCAAGAGGGCTCTCTTCGATTCCCACAGTCTCCTTCAGCCTTTTGCGAATCGAAGAGCCGTTATCTACACCTCGAGTATCTTCGGCTCTGTCCAATTTCTTTGATTCGTTTGAAAAAGGATTTTCAAGAATTTGCCAGCTACGACGGGACGGCACGCGAATAACCAACCCTTACCCTAAAAGTCCGGGACTCGGTCGCTAAGGCTTCCGCAAGATGTACGAGCGTCTCTGGTGGTTTCTACCCGTAAAACACGAGGACAATTCTAAACGAGGCGATTAAGCTAACCGGGCGAGAACTCTTAAGTCGGGCGATAGCGTACGAATTCAACGATAAGTCAGAAAGTTTTCCGCGAGCGAAAAGCTCTCAGCGACTCGCAGCTCGACCCCCATTCAACACTGACGCTCCTCCGATTTGCATATATGCAAATCGAGCGATATAAGTAATTAATTTGTAATCAGCCAACGTTACCATTGCGTTTGCGCACGACAGATACAATTCATTAGTGCTGGCGATACTTATTAATTAGTGCACCTCCCCTCCGTTCTCCGCGTCCCTCTGATCCCCCCCCCCACCCCCTTTTTCCACGTCAATTAAAGATTCACAGGCTACAGTTAATTATCGCACGGCCATTGTTTCCCATCCGTATACCTATGGGCAACTATTGAAATGGGTCTATCGCCGTGGTCGTACATGTGAACACGCCTGCACACCCGATGCTCCACGAATGTACCACACTGGCGAATAACTTGTTTCCAGCATCAGCGAACCATTCACCCTTATCCTGCCTTCCTATCCTTTCTCATTGATTCCACATCGCCGTTGCCAATGCCGATACCAACCGCACTGCCCTCTATCTCCTACTCCCCCCCCCCCCCCCCC